>NW_027110150.1:138380-144156 GCF_000696795.3 Halyomorpha halys
TATAGTATTAGTTTACGAGGATTGTTCGTAAACTGGTGGGGGGGAGTTACGGTCTGAGTCAGCTGTTATTTTGATGTCAGCTGACTGAGGGAATCAGCTGATCGAGGGAATATAAGAGACGTAGCGAACACAATAAAGCCAGTGTTTTACAGCAGTTCAATTTTGTTTGATCTACTTAACTTATATAAATTTAAGTATCGGCGAAAGCAAAATGTTAAAAAAGAGAAGAAGGGATAAGATCTTACTCGCTTGAACTCCTGTAACATACTTTATTGTGTTCAGAACATCGCTTTATATACATTCGATCAACTGATCTTCTCAGTCAGCTGACATCAAAGTAACAGCTTACTCAGACCATAACTTACATACATACATATATTATACACCTATTACATAAGCTACTTTTTTCTGTTTATTAGGCTTAAAACCTTTTTTTTTTTTTAATATATAAGCTTGTGAACATAAGTTCTCATATCCATGGTAGGTATGCCATTAGAAATACCTGGTATTTGAAATCGTTATGAAAATCTTCAGATAATTTCTGCATTCTATTGTAATTTTTGAAATGGAAAACTTTTTGCCAATACATATCAAGTTCTAGCTTTTCTTTATCTTCATTGTTTGTCTGTAACCCTCGGTTACTATTTTTTTCTGCGACTTTTAATTTACTTTCTCTTTCACTCAAATAAGCTGAGTGCAAAGTTTCAAGCCTTTCTTCTTGTATTCCTGAAGGGGAAAATACTCATTATTTTAATTAAAAGTAAATTTGTTATAACATAATATATTTCAGTGTCTTCAGGAGTTATGTAATTATTATTAGATACAATCGATTTAAAAAAAAAAAAATAGTAAACAACTTTGGATTTCAGTAAGTTAATATTTAATATTTATAATCCTGTCTAAAAGTTGAAATCTGCTCAAACCAATAACAATATAAACAATAAATGAGCTAGTTAGCAAAATTTAAATAGATACACATAATAATTTTTCACTTTTTGTTCCATAAATTTCAGAAGCATACAAACATTTTTCTTTAAGATAAAAAATATGATCTGAACGTTCTAAACCCACATTGTTATGTGATATAAGAGAAAAACATAGTACCTATGATTTTGTTGATGGATTCAAGATGTGTTTGTACAGCTAAGTTGTGCATCACCACGGAATCTTCAAGATCTGCTAGTAACGTCTGTATTATTTTGTTTTTAGTTTCAACAGCTACATTGAATGTTTGTCTCAGTGTCTAAAAAAAAAAGAAACAATTATGGAATTATCATTGTATTTTATTATTCTATTTCATTTAACTTAGCTAAAGAGGATGTTACAATTATAATATCAAACCAGTTAATTACAGTTAATTAGTTATAGTCGAATCAACTTGCATATATCGAATGCACGTACATATATCCTCCTTACAGCGGCTGTATAAGAGTTCCATCTCTGGGATATTCCCTGTCTAGCGTAGCCAAGTCAGCATGAAAATTCTTACATACAGCTGATAAGTAGTATACTTCTCTATTTGTGCGCCTTTTCCATGCTAAAGTATTTTTCACTGTGCTGTAAATGCGTCCGACGATTTTTTCTCTGAAATGTCAGAATATCCCTTTTATCAGAATAGGATCATGTTCCTGATTTTTGTTTTTATCATAGTCTAAACTTTCCAATCTTTTTTTTTTTAACTCTTCTTATTGTGCTACATCCCAGATTGCGACGCAATCTAATAGTATCTGATTGCTTGTTCTATTCGCCTCCTTACCTCAGTCCACACGTTATTCATTACCTGTGTTAAACTGTGACCCAGATGAACAAACTGACCAACTCAATCTATTAAGTAAAGACCAATCTGGACAAAATGTTAGTTAGGACCTCCAGCTTGACCAGCTATCTTGTATTTGGTTTTAAAGGTACTAACAGTAAGCCTTATGAGATTCTAGGCATGATGTTCGAGGATCTCTCAATAATTTCCAGGTTATCAAATCAGATCATAGCCCTAATTTTGTTCTATTCGTTTAAAGGACGTTTATTCTTCGTTGATTCTCTTTTAACTTTTTCAAAAAGAAAAGGAATCACACCCTGACGTTTAAGTTGTCAAACTCTCTTTCAGGCGAGATTTTATCTGGTGCGCCGAAAAACAGGTGCTCTTAACTCCGCTTCTGCTGACCTCTCTTTCACCCGCCATGCTCAATCTACAATAACCTCCAGGCTCTAGTTTTCCATATAATCTGGCTACGTTGTTGTGACCATCATTAATTGTCTCTTTCATCTCTGTTGTCATCTCCACGGTTGAGTCTTCATCTCCAGATGCCCCTCTGTTTTCCGATTTTTCCTGGTTGTGTTGTTCTTCTTCTGGGCTCGACTTGCTCAAGAACTGTCTCACATCTTCAGATGGTTCTCCCCGATTATTCTCGATTACCTTGATCTTTATTGCTCATGAGAACCAGTCTACCACAGCATTGACTTTACTGGGCTTATATGTGAGGGCTGTATTGGGCTTCTGTAAGACGCCAACTAGCGAAGGACACAAGACGCTTTCTTATTATGGAGGGGTACTCCACCATGCCCGGAACGAACCTTCGATAATAATTTAATGCTCCCAGTAAACGCCGTATTCCCATCACGTCTGTTAAGACTCCTATCCTTTACAGAACCGTCACCTTCTAACGTCCGGTATCCCACATATTCTGGAGATGTGTGTCCACGGGTTTCTGACAACTGTACCTCTTTCCTTCAATCTTAATATCCCAGTGACCCCACTGTTTTATATTTTCGTTCCCACCTTTTCCCATAGATCATAGCCAATGATTATGAGGTAGTCTCAGGGAATTTTTCCCATTACATAGACCGTTACCTTCTTCCTCTTGGCCCCTACTAACACAATTCCATTTCCACCTCCCCTTTAATGCTGCCATCCAAAGAGATTAACTACCTTGACCTAAAGTGTCCTCTTTCCGCCACTTAACCTCTCCAGCACCTCTCAGCAGACATTCGTGTTTGAGCTCCCAGCTTACTCCTCTCTTTCTCGCTTCGGCAGACCACTGTGTTCTCCTCTCACATGATGATTCTCCTATCTGCAATCACCCCTCTGTGGTTACACTCTTCTCGTATTCTAGCAGTTTCTCCAGTTTGTCTCCAATCCTTCATCTTGCCTTGATGACTGTTTTCTCACCCAGGGTTTCTGTCTTCGAGATCTCAGACAATTCCACGGCTACGCTCGGGTCTTCGAGAGATTCTCCTCCTCCGTAATCTCCATGTATTGACCTGCATCGGTTCAAGCTAGTTTTGCTCCCTTCACCGATATATATAGAGACACTGTTGTGCTATTATGTCCTTCTTTCCCTCAATTAAAACATCGAGTGTGAGGGCATTGTGCTATCCAGTGTGTGTCCGACTTTACCACACCCATGGAACTTACGGTCTTCTCGGCGACCGTTACTTCATCATTTTTCCCGACTCAATCTTATCTTCGCGTTTCCTGTCTTCTCCTTTGGGTTATCTCGATATTCTCTTCCCACCATGTAGGCGGATTAATCCTAGGGCACTAGTAAGCGAATCTATTCCGGTTCACATTCAGCGTCTCCCTGAATGTCTCCGTCATTCTGTGGAACAGCGTCAGGACTACTCCAGCGTACGTATGACAGATTCGGCACCTTTCTTCCATAATAGCAGTCGCCAAACGGCACTGAATATGTGTTATAGTCACGCTCTCTAGATCTAACACCACAGAAAAGTTTGGTTTCACCTGGCAGGACACAAAGAAATTCTGCAAGCTCGATCAATGACCTTAATTCTGTATGAAAAAGGATAATCGAAACTTTCAAAACAACAACGATTTTCCATAGCCCTTCGGCCATTTGTGCTATATAGAAATATGCCGAGCCTGCCCTAATGCTTTTATTACCTTAAATCATTTTGAAATTTAATATGAATGTTAATGTTTACATTTCAGTTATAAAGCACTTGGAACACATATTAAACTATTTATTATATCTGGATTAATTTATAACAATGCAAATATTTAGACGTGATCATCTCCTAAAGCGTTATCGGATATACCGTCTAATGTTTTTCTTGATTTGAGTCCTTAATTTATATTTTTAGTTTGAACACTTAACTCTGAAACACCTTGTACTTACACACACACAAATAATAATGGTGAGTGAATTCAAAAGTTCTATTCTTTTTTTTACGATTTTTGTTTTAAGCAGCTCCACAACTCCCCCAAATTATAGGGGGTATAAAATTTGTATGTTCAGTTTATATAAATGTTAATTTCAACTTATAATGTTTCAGTTCGTTAATCGTAAAACTCTTCAATCTTATTTTATATCAGAAGTTTTATTACAAAAAAAGTACCTCTGCAGCATCATGAAGTTCATTGTTTTTAATCTGTCTTAATGTCTGTCTCCACTGTTGATTAATTTTTGCAGTATTCAAGCGGCTGAAGGCGTCTTCATGTTTAAGTTTGTTCTAAAAAAATAAATGAATAAAAATATATATATATATATAAGTTAAGTATCGGCGAAAGCCAAATGTCAAAAAAGAGAAGAAGGAATAAGATGTAACACGTGTGAACTGGTGTAACATACTAACTGTATTGGGTTAGGTACATCTCTTTATATACATGCGATCAGCTGATTTCCTCAGTCAGCTGACATCGAAGTAACAGCTGACTAAGGCTGTAACTCCCCCCCACCAGTTTACGAACAATCCTCGTAAACTTCAACTATACGATAAATTAATATAAAATACAACAAAAATAACTATTTACAATAAAGTATATACAATAAAGAAAGGAAAAGATAGACACTCCTCATAATCACTTATTACAAACTAAAAGTAAAGAAAACACAAATAAAATCATGAATTTATACAATTTAAAAAAAATGAAACGTAATTTATTCAGTACATCGTCATAATCAAAGATAGATTTAAAAAAAATTAATCACCATTTAAGAAAAGATAACACAATAGATAAGTTGAGATGAGGACACTCCGGATTACTCTTGCGCAGATGATTCAGTTTGTGGGACTTTAAGTTGTTCAATATGAACGGTCCTGCGCTTTTTGGGTTCTCTAATACTCTCAATAGTCACAACATTATATTCTCTTATTATTATCACCCTGAATAGTCCCTCGTATCGCTGTATCTCCTTACCCCTGTTTTATCCTAACTTTCTTTATACAATTGTCCCAATTGTTATCATTCCCTTCCTATCTGTGAGATTTACATTCTCCCGAGCTACTCTCCTAGTTTTTTCCCTCTCCAATTTTCCCCGGACTTTTTCCCGTAGCTTTTTCCTACTGACATGATTGTTCCTTTTCTCATAGCCGCCGTGCCCTTGTAGTCCCGCCGGATTCCACAAAGCCCAAAAAGGATCTCAAACGGCGAAAACCCCGTAACGGTGTGCACCGAATGATTGTATGTCGCAATTCCCTTTGGCATAGCCACGTCCGGTTCCAGCCCTTGGTCTGCCTGGTACAATCAAAGGTGATCGCTCAGCGTTCCGTGAAGCCGCTCTACGCCTCCTCTACTTTTGGGGTGTCCTGGTGTGTTGAGGTGACATATCACATCTAGGTTCTTCATTTCCTTTCGTATCAAAGAGTTGTCAAATTCTCTTCCACCATCCGATGAAATGCGTTCGGGAACTCCGTAGAACTGAAACCACAAGTGGAGAGCTGCCAATACTGCTTCCGAAGACGTATCTTGCACCTGGTGCGCCATTGCAGCCTTACTGAAGAGGTCAATCATGGTCACCCATTTGTACCCCTTCCATGT
>NW_027110150.1:144206-145032 GCF_000696795.3 Halyomorpha halys
GGAAATGCATTGAGCAGCTTCAACGGGAACCAGTTCTTGCATTCCCCGACTTCGAGAAGCAGTTTACGCTAACAACAGATGCAAGTGAGTATGCTCTAGGAGCGGTGTTGGCACAGGAAACAGAAGAGGGAGAGGGTCCTGTAGCCTATGCCAGTCGGCGTCTCACCGTAATATTGTAAAGTTCTTATTTTTTTTTTCCTTTTTGGAACTTAATAAGGACACGAGAGTGTAGAAACCAGGGATTCATGAGAAATTTTTTTTTATTTTTGTTTTGTCTAAATTTTTTTTTACACAGAGTGCTGTTTTTTTAAATTCTATTTCTGTATTTTATTGTATTTGTATCTTTTTTTATTGTTATTGTATTTGTATATATCTTATTTATTGTATTGTAATTGTATTTTTGTATATATTAGAGTTTACGAGGATTGTTCGTAAACTGGTGGGGGGGAGTTACGGACTGTCAGCTGACAGGTCCATATCAGCTGATCGAGAACAGCTGACCGATTGTATATATATATATAGACGGACAGGCTCCGCACATAGATCATCCTTCAATGGATAGCTCATATGCAAAATTAAATATAACAGGTAACCTTAAAATACCAAAGGTAGTAAAAGGTAAGACACAACACGAATTACTCTCTCTTTTTCACAGTAATGCACATACTAATTCACTTTTTATTTCTGTTTTAGAGGTTTCGAAAAAAAAAAAAAAATCACATAGATCAGTCTTTGAGAGCACTTCAAGCGTTTCATTTCGCACTCCTCTCTCTCCTATGATTTTTAGTTTCTTACTTCAGTAAAAGATAACTTATATATATATATA
>NW_027110150.1:146527-148311 GCF_000696795.3 Halyomorpha halys
AACCTACGAATTCCTTTTATGTCATTAGGTACTGTCATTTTCTGGATTGCTGAAACTTTATCCGGGTCTGGTTTAACTCCCTCCTTAGAAATTGTGTGACCCAGAAATTTTATTTGTTCCCGCCCCAGCGCCGACTTTTCCCCCGACAATTTGAGCCCAAAATGTCTTATTCTCTGAAACACGCTATTCAAGTGTCGCACGTGTTCAATCTCGTTCTTATTAAACACAAGGAGGTTATCCATGTAAATCTGACAAACGGATTCGTCAATTCCTCTCCAAAACTCGTCCATCAGGCGCTGAAAGGTTATGGGGGCATTTTTGAGGCCAAACGGCATCCTTGTAAGCTCATAGTGACCCCTTTCAAAAGTGAATGCCGTCTTATGTTGATCATTAGGGTTCATCTTAATTTGATGATACCCAGCCTTCAAATCCAGTGTGCTGAATACCGTGCAGCCTGTCTAAAATGTCTTCAAATCTGGGGATTGAATACTTTTCGTCAATGGTGTTCTCGTTCAGCTTCCTGTAATCTACCACCACTCTGTACTTTTCAGTAGTTTCGCTTGGCGCACCTTTTTTTAACCGCCCATAATGGACTATTGTATGGGGATGTACTATCAATAATGATTCCCTGTCGTTTTAAACTTTCGAGTTCCGCCCGGATGTGGTGACGTAGTGCCTGTGGGTATCTCCTTTCTTTTACATATGTTACCCTCTCCTGCTTCAGTGGGATCTCATGGACAGTCTTCCCGGTTGCTCCGAGGATATCCCCTTCTGTAAACAAAATATCCTGGTATTCCCTTTTGAGTCGCTGTCTCCAGGCCTCAGCTTGATTGATTGCCCCAATCCGTGCACCCTCATTCCTCTGTTGTGGTTTTACCTCCTATCTTAATCTTCCATGTTCCCTTGCTATTCTTAATCCAAGCGCCCAACTTCCCTAGCAGGTCACACCCCACAACTACTTTATATTCCCTCGGCATGTTCGTTACAATATGTACTTTCAAGATGGCCTTACTAAATCCCCAATGGTTCAATCCTATTTCCGCCTCCCCCTCTACCTCACAAGGGCCACCTAAGGTGATTAACCTACACTGACATACTTGAATCCAGTGTGCTCTCTCTCCTCTACACAACTTCTCCACAGCCTCTCGATACATGATAGTACTGGAACTACCGGTGTCTACCAGACACCTCACTCCTGCAATCTCTATTATAGGCAAACCGCCATGTTCTCCTCTCATATGGTTGATCTCAAAAGTGCGGTAGCCCCTCTGTGGGTACGCTCCTCAGTACTCTCGTGTTCTAGCTGCTTCTCCTTTTCGTTTCCAAGTCGTCCTCTTGCCTTGCTGGTTATCCTCTTGCTCATAGTCCCTTGCTTCAGTTTCTGTTCCTGAGGTATCGGACATTTCCGTGGAGTCACTCATGGATCCGTTCATCCTTCGAGAGATTACCCTTCTCCGTAATCTCTGAGCATTGACCTCCATCGGTTCAGGCACATTTCGCTCCCTCCACCAATACATCCGGGGAGTTAGGATTAGTGTTGTATACAGGCCTTGTCCTAGCTGATCGAGAAAAGCTGACCGATTGTATATATATAGACGGACAGGCTCCGCACATAGATCAGTTTTTGAGAGCACTTCAAGCGTTTCATTTCGCACTCCTCACTCTCCTACTATTTTTAGCTTCTTACTTCAGTAAAAGATAACTGGTGCCGAAACCCGGGAACTTTAGATACCGGATTAATTTTCAGTCTAAAAGAATTTTTTTTTCTTTCATTCTTCTCTTTG
>NW_027110150.1:151262-156038 GCF_000696795.3 Halyomorpha halys
AAGATAACTTATATATATATATATATATATATATTTATTGATAATTTTTGTGGATATATATATATATCGATATATTTGTGTGGATTTTGATGATCAGTTGACGGGACGTTTCACAACTTCAGTTCTGGCCCAAACCTAGAGTTAGTTGTATCACAGCAATGTAGAAAATACTGTAATAGACAACTGGCATGACTATGCAAATAATAAAGTTGCGAAACCTCGCCTCTATATATTACATTTATATGAAAAATTAAAGATAATTTGTGCAAACATTCAATAGATATTCATTAGAGCTAATGCTTCAACTTAGTAATTTATCCTGAATAATAGAATATGTTAAGGAGAGGAATACTAGGACTATACTATACTATACAGTTATATTAGCAATATGCTCTCTATCTAAAATAATTTATGTAACTATTAAATTCCAGAACTTCAAGATAACCTTATAATTCCTTTATACTTTGAAAATTCAGATTTGAAAGTTTCCAGGATCATTTCACCTCACAGAGTCACCACCCGGTGGAGTCCGTGCATGAGGCAAAAGATACATTAGGGTCCACTCAATATTTCATTTGTTTATTTATAATATGTATATGGAGTAAGGTTTATTATGAAAATATAAAATCATTACCTATAATCAGCATATATAATTATAAATTAGGCTAAAAAATAAGTAGTAGGACTAAAATTACGTAATATTATTTATTGTAGGTTATTAGCTCTTATCGGGCTACGGGATAGCTATGGAAACGAGGGTTTCTGTCTGATGGGGTGTCTGACTATGTATATTAATATATATTTGAAATCATTGGAATGATTTTCCTAAATAAGTCAGTCCACCTAGATCTAATGAAATAGCACTAAGTTTCTGTCAGCTCCTTTTGATCCTGATAAAGCATATGTTTGTTAATAGCATGTTCAAGATAATATTTTTTATGAGATTTTATATTAAGTTCTAAGTAGGGTTTTATTGTCATAATAGATGTATTTCTGTAGGTACATTGTTGAGCGTAACAGAAGAGTCTAAGTTGTCCTAAAAATGTTGATGTTCAAATACAAAAATAAGCTATTACATATAACTGTATTTATAAAGCCGCATCGAAATAGATGCACTTTATCAAAACATGGACAGTTTTATTAAAGGACCATTACTGTCCCCGAAACATTATCTTTTGCACTCCATTGATTGCACTTAAATGCATTAGTTAATAATCAAATATTTCATTGCCAAAAACGACCTTAACTGAACTCATCTATGAAATTGTATTTGTGATCATTGGCGTTAAGGAAGAAAAAATACGATATTGTTAAAATGATGGTGCTTAATTTAATGGACCCTCAGTTAAAAACAAAAATTCAAAAAGTCCAATAGTGTTATGACAGAGGTGGAATTGTTTTTATGTTATTTCCTACTAGTGTGACAGTACTATTATGATTAAATTAATTTATTAATAAACTTTTTAAATAATCACAATATAATAAAAGTTGACATGAAACGAAACCTTCATGAATGTTGAAATCAATTGCTCTTTCCTGCGCCTTGCTTCTTCTTCAATGGCAGCTCTATGCTGAAGATATCTCAATTTTTCTTCTTCTGACATTCGTGCTAACTTATTTGTTTTACTTTTTCTTTTTGCACCCATTTTTGGAAAATTTAAAAACGAATAAGTCTGGACGCCACAAAAGAACACTTACTGAAATGTATTTATTAGTTCCTATGACAACTGCTCCGATCCAATCTCAATGACTTTTTCTTTTACCTCTTATGACAATATTCAAATCAGGCTTTTCTGCACTTTGACAAAAAATAAAGAGTAACTAGTAAGAGATTTATTAGAAACATTCTTTGAAACGTTAAAATTTTTTTCTTTAACAATATTTATTTATGAAATTGATATATTATGTAGTATTTTATATCTTTATTATGAAGCTAAATTCCTTTGATTACGTTAAAAATAATTATGTGTATAACTAACCTCGAAAATCCCTTATATTATTTTAGAATAAATAATGCCTATTAAAAAATATATAGCATTTATAAATAAATGAATGAGGCAATATGGATAGGATAATATTAATAACATCGGATTTGTATAGATAATTTTCCAATATTGATGCTATTTTAGTCTAAGAGCTTTTTGATGAATGATCAACCATCTGAATATGGATTAGTTTATTTGTCAGTTATTATCTCATAATTATCGAAGTCATTTATCGATTTTTTTTGCTTTCCAAGAAATATTTCTGAACATTCAAAAAGAGGCGAAAAAATCTTGGAAACTTTTTAGCAGATTTTTAATTTAGTTGTTATTTATTAATCATTATACACAATTTGCCGCAAGGCATAATAATCGATACATAGTACATTATAGGGTGCAAATACTTTTTAAATGTTACATTTGTGTGATTTGGATTTTCTTTTTCTTTGTTTTTTACATATTGATAGTTTTCAAACAGTAGGACAATTTTTAAAAAACCTACAAAGAAAAATAAATGATAAAGAAACTAAACATAACTAATAAATGATGGAGAAATGAACAAATAACACACTGTTAAAACATAACATAAATACAATAAACAAATGTATACATATATAATTTAAGTATCAATTTTTGTCTAATTACATGTGTTTGGTCCGTTTGAGGGTGTGCTTTTTTAGTGATGTTTTGGCATAGTCTCCTATTTTTTGTTTGAAGGGGTTGTCAGAAATGGTAGAAAGAGAGAAAAAGTGTTGTGTCAGTTAGTATGTGTACTCTTTAATCATCGGGAGCTGTTAGACAACATATTTGAAATTCTGGAATACCAAGGGTAGTTCTTTACTATACTCATACATATATATTTAATGACCTCTAGTTTTCTAGTAATTTGACTCACATCTGTAGAGCTCCAGACAGGAGCAGAATAGGTATTGTTGGCGTATCACTGTTTTGTACAGGATTAATTTGTTTTTGTTTTTTTATGATAATTTAGAATTCCTGTTAAAATATGAGGCCATTTTTCCGATGATTCCCTAGCTCTATTGCCTTTTTTTTTTTTTTTATGTGCATAGCGAACGTTAAAGATTTGTCCATTTCTAGTCCTAAGTAATTTACCGACAGAGCCCATCGGATTGTGGTACCATTAATAACTATGTTTTGATTTATGGATGGTCTCCTTTTTGGTGAATATGATAGTTTGTGTTTTAGGTACGTTAACTTTAATTTTCAATTTTTTAAAATAAACGCTAAGTTTTTTAAAAAGAGCCTGTTACCTGTTACTATTGTATCTATACTAAATAATGATAAATAAATGGCTATATTATCAGTATAAAGTGATTTTTCTACTGATGGGTGTGAGGAGAGGTCTGAAATATGTTAAATGGGATACGGAAAAGGCAGGAGCCTTGCGGGACACCAACTAATGAGTAGTGGGTTGATGAGTTAGTGTTGCTTGTTGTTACTAAGCAGGATCTGTTGCTGAGGTACGATTCCAGGATGGTGGAAAGTTACAGATTATGAATTTATAAATGAGACCTATGTGCCAGACTTTGTCGAATGTCCTTTCAATGTCAAGGAGAAGCATACCCCTGTGCTTTTTTCATTATATTCTTTTGTCATGTAGTCTGTCAGTCAAACTAGTTGAGCTACTACTATATTTGAGTGTTGGATCTAAGTCCAATTTTTGCTCATTAGGTAATGAAATGAAAAATATCGATGTTCTTTCCAAAGCTCTGCAGCTTTTCCCGAAACCCCCATGTCCTGTTAGGATCTGTGAGACCCAATAGTCTGGGAGGACCCATTTACCCTTCAATCTAGAAAAGACGGTAAAGAAGAATTTTCTCAAAGTAGCGCCCTTCTGGCTTGCTACCCACCGTCCATTCCACTTCTGTATTGAGTCCTCTCGCAGTATTTTCTTCCATAAGTTTGGGGTTTCACCGATCCTCTCTCGGAGCTCCTCCGGCAACGCTTCTAGTCCCTACCTCTTAACTTCATATTTAAGTACATCCTCCCTGAGGGTGAGGTCCAGGGCCATCGCTCCGGCCAGCACCTGCACCGCCTCATGTGACACTGTTCTGTATGTCTTCGTGACCCTCAGCAGAGCCAGTCTCTGAATGGTGGCCAGTCTTCTCTTCTGTGTCTGCGTGAGGTTTCGGCTCCACGCAGGGGATGCGTACCTCAGAATTCCCAAGATCACACCTTTATATATGGTCATCGTTGCAGGGTATCTGAGGCCCCAAAATGCACCCCCTATCCTACTTAATCCATTGAGTGACAGGGTCACCCTGTCCTTTAAATAAACCAGGTGAGAAGTGGCATCGAATCTTCTTCTTATCCTCACACCAAGATGTCACCTCCTCACCCGGTCTCACCCTCTCTCCTTGGATATCCATGGTGATCGGACGAGCCCTGTCCATGGAGCCTCTTATGAGTATGGCCTGAGTCTTGGCTGCTGCCATACTTAACTTCCTCTTCACACACCACTCTCCTACGAGACTGGCACACCTCTCCGCTTCTGTCTTTAGTCTGGATCTGCTGTTCTTGGCCACGATGACTGCCAGGTCGTCTACCCGGAGCTGGTCCTAGGACCAAACCCTGCGGACATCTTCTTTCGATTTTTCTCTCGACCTCGTAGTAGTTACCCCTGATCCTGACACTCCTGTTATTGAGGTAACTACCTACGAGGGAGTATAGATTACTGGGGGTGTCGAGCTCTTGTAACCGCTGGAGTACACGGGGCCACCAAACGCTGTCAAAGGCGGAAGAGATGTCAAACATTATCAATAAGACATATTTC
>NW_027110150.1:157038-181051 GCF_000696795.3 Halyomorpha halys
CATTGCCACTCTGCGGTCATTCTCGGGCTCCTCATCTATTGGGGTCATCTCCTCCCATTCTCTGTCAGCTAGTATTCCCTCCAATTCACTGGAAAACGCCCTCCGTTCGGGTCACAAAGCCCTTTTCTACTTCTGGGGCACCACCTTCCTCCTCCACCACACTGAAGGCTATGACCCGGTGGTCGGAACTCGTGTCTGTCTACGGTCAGCCGTAGGGTCCAGCCAGCAATACGCTTTGCTATGGGAGCCGTGGCAAGTGTCACATCTATCCAACTCTGGCCCCGCACTCCAACAAATGTGGGACCAGAAGGCTCGTTCATGTGTCGGAACAGACTATCACGCTTTTATACTTTAGCACGACAGCCTCCACAGCAGCTATATTATCCTCTACGTTGATATTTATATTCGCCTGTCGTGGCGGCATATATACTCAAACGCAGGCGAAGGCAACTCTGCCCCACCTGACATAATATGCCGCCTGATCTGCTGTGGTGATTTGCTTCAGTTCCATTACGTCGAGGACAGGGTTAACGACCACAATCGCTGCTCTAGGCCTCCTCTCGCCACTGCCTACACTAACCACCCTCGACGTAGTTCCAAAACCTGTGATCACATTCTTTCGACAACAAGGCTCCTGAATCACCAAGATGTCAGCACTTCGGGCGATAGTTCTCAATTCGTCCGCGACCACTCGTCTCCGGCCCATATTGACCTGCAGGATATGTAGCCTACACATACCAGGTCTTCTTCGCCTGCCTGACCATCATCTCCAGGTGTACCGGGTATTCCCTGCTGCCCGCACAATGTCGGAGATCTTTCCCTGCTCAGCCACTCGCCTTGCAATTTCTACAGCACGAGGGTTCACCCTTCTTCTTTTCAGGACACTCCTTAACTTTGTGCCCAGTCCCTGGACACCACCTGCATGCCACCTCCTTTATACAGGCTTTGGCAGGGTGTCCGTATTCTTGACACCGAAGGCAGAGCAAGGGGTCCAGGTAATCTCTGATGGTCAGGCTCCACCATCCTCCGCTGACGTTCCTCACGGACAGGGTCATCAGGGCGAGTCTCATAGATTAGTGCACCTCTAGCACCCACGTAGTTGTGAGCCCGCCCCTCGCGGGAGTGGAGAAGCAGGGTTTAAGCCACTCCCTCCTGTCTTTATCTTCCTTTGGAGCCTCTATAGGAATTTTATCCCTAAGATATTGGGTCTGAGAATTACACACTATCAGTTTCAAGTTCGTGTTAGTTTTGGTCATTATGAAACAAAAACATAGAGTATAAATAGTACAGTGCTGTAAATGTAAAAAAGGTATATTTGTAATGGAGTAGTATTTAGTATACAATGTCCGATGAAAATAATTACGGGACGGTACTTTACCGACAAAGAGAGACGTAAAAATGGTTGGGTCTTAGTAATGTACATTGAACTCTATGTATTTATATTGATTTCATAGTTTGATAGTTTGCATGAATAAGATGTAATAGTATTGTTTGTCAGCCAAACTAGAGTTAGAGCATTTATTTGTTGCCTGGTCAATTGGGATCTGAACAAATAATTTGTTGCCCGGTCAATCGGGGACTGAACAAATAATTTGCTGCCCGGTCAATCGGGGTCCGTGCTGCTGAGTAGCACCCGAAACCGCGATCCAAGCAGAACCATGGTCAAAATTTTACTAAATCGCAAGATTTTGTCAATGCACTACTGCCTGCTGCAATACACTTGCTAGAAGTCCTAAGTACACCAGTACTGGCAGTATTGCCTCCACGAAATCTTTTCTTAGGATGGTCCTTTTTTAAAATGGCCATACTTGGTGGGAACGAAACAGGTACGACCAGGACCCTGTTTCATAAAGAAAACTAATAGTATTGTTTCATAATACAAGTGTAAAAACAACGTGGTAATAACAATAATACTTGTTTTAATCATAATAGGGATGACTATTAGTGGTATTACAGGAATTGAAAAGTACTTAAGTACAAGTTACTGTTGTGCAAGTCAGTGTAATTGAATTAAGATAAATCTACAAGACTAATAGTATTAGTTGGTACTTTATTATGAAACAAGGTCAAGGTGTCCCTCTGTGATAACTGGTCATAGATTCAATTTTTCCATAAGAAGATTTACTGTTACTTGGTTTACAATAATAAGCAAGTAATGTATTACCTCCACCCTTAGACCTCTCGTTCATACGCATTTCTACCGCACAGATTTTTTGTGCCAACAGATCCAAACTTCCCTACTATTTTTTTTTTTTTTTTTTGTATATGCAACAGATTCCAAAGCATTAATAAATCCATGATACTTGGAAGGCGTTATCTTAGGACACAGGGGTACCTAAACGATTTATAACTTATTCATTTTTGCGGCCTGAGATGAATAAAATTTTGGGGCCATTTGTTTTTGGAGTTCGTAGTGGATTTTTTTTAGGGACCTGGTTGGTACAACCATAAGTTCTTGGGCAAATATGTTCCATTCTATCATAATTACATTTGGTAAGATTGATATGTTGCGACAGTTCACTGTCAAGCTATATACATATGACAGTTAAATGTAGTAGTCTCAGTACTGTTAGTCCACTAATATTACTTGGACTTTTAACTATCACGTTAGATCAAGTGCGACAGCACTGTCATAACAGTAAATGCTGTTATGGCTTCAACTATCAAACAGTTACACCATGGTAGTGGCTAGAGCTGTTGCTGTAACAACTGATAATGTACGATATTTCACTTGACAAGGCGTATACACGTGATAATTAATGTGACAGTTGCTTCACTGATACTACTTGTACTATCATCCATCATAACCGAGCTAGCGCGACAGTACAACCATGACTGTAACAATCATATAGTTGCAGTTATAATGATGTCACTGATTGAGCAGAAAAAAAAAGGAGCAAGTATATGGGTAAAACGGGTATTTTCGATAGTGAGAATCGGCAGCATAGGTTATCATAATAATTCTCTTTGAAGTGGCTACTGAAAATCCGATTGATTACATCATTTCAAGTTATCCCTGTAAATACACTTTCCTTTCATTTTTGGTTCGTTAGGAAAACAGTAAAAAGAAATTATCATTCCCTTTAATTTGATTTTTGTTTTCTGTATCATCCATTTAATCAAAAAAATAAATTTAAATCTCTAAACAGATTATTACTTCAAGCAAAAGGGAAAGTACAACCTTTAGTTCTTTTGAACGGCTTGTCCAGGACTTACGCTAAGTTAAAACACAACGAGCGCGGTTTTTGACAGCTTTTGTTGGTCAAGAGTTGTCTTTGGTATAAAATTATTTAGTCCTACGCTGATAATCAACTATCGGAAATTTAAAAAAACCTTAATAATTTTCTACGGTGTCTTTTGTATATTAGTTGTATTAAATCAGTTCGTTTAAGCATTCTTAAATATAACTATTAGTTTCTATTATGAGTTTACTTCCAGATAATTTAACAACAGCTCTTGTTTTAGATAAACAGGGTGAAGATGTTAACACTGTATCATTGTTGTTTAAGGTACTAGTTCTGACTAAAATAACTTGCTAAAATTTATCTACCACTTTTACTTTTTGATTTTGCTATAAGACAATTAAAAATTAAAAAGTAAAGGCTAGGTTTTTAAAAATTCTTATTAATTAATTTTTATATTGAAAACAATTTATTATGTCTCTGAACTATAAATATTGGTGACTTGTTCCCTGGATTTTCAGCATTTAAGTGTTGTTTTTTTTTCAGCATTAAACTATTCACTCTGAATTGTAGTTATAATGTTCTTAATAACATAAATTCTTTCTTAGTAAGAATTTTTTTATCCATTTAACAAAGGAAAAATTCAGTTTCTATTGATTAGTTACCATTATAGGTCTAGTATAAACTTACTTGAAGTAATGTAAATTATATCTGTCAGGAGATAATTCATGTTTATGGATACTTGTAATAGTATTGTGTATTTTAGTAATGCAATTAACTCCCTATTGAGCAAATGGTCATTATGAATAATGAATTCTTGCCACTGATCACTTGCCGAATTGTTCACCTCTCTCCACTGCTGTCCCGACTGGTTCTAGAAATAGTTTACGTATTACCTGGCATTCAAAGCTTTCATATAATTTTACTTTTATAGTACTTGAACATTCTTTTAATTTCTTGCAATATGTGTTCAAATTGCATTATTTTTCAAACATTAGACTCATTGGTCTTAAATATTTTTTAATTTAACTATTAATTTAATTTGTTGTTATGATTGGTTTTTCTTTTAATAATCATGGTTTACTGAAGCTATATTATAATGTTACCTTTTTTTAGGTAGCATATTGCTTTGCTCAGAAAGGTTTAATAATCTACATTTTAAGCAAATCTATTAGTCCTATTCCAATAATTAACAGTGGTTCCTTGCTTCAGCCTGCTGTTTTAGAAAGAATTCATTTCAGGTAATTATAAAATTATTCATTGTTAAATTGACTCCACTTAATTGGGACATTTAATGCCATAAAATTTTGTTCCTATGGAATGAAGGTAACAAAAAAATCATTTTAAAATTATGAAAACAACACTATTTGTTATTTATGAATAATTCTTACAGTACCCCTTTGAATGTCAGTCCTGTTAGAGGAGGATCTGGGCATAAAATCAGAAAACATGAGGAAATTTACTCGAGGTTGATATCAGTACAATTAAACTTAATACATTTAGGAAAGATGGGTGAAATTTAAGTTCATTGCAAGGCATTGGAACAGATGCGGATCATACTCTGGTAGCTAAGGAGAGTGGTAATTGGTTATGGAACACTCGTGTGTACAGTGTGACTTATGGATGTAGGCAGAATTCCGTCAAAGGGGAGCAGACCTCAGCTCATCACACACACACACATATATATATATATATATACACACATACACATATGTATACGTTCCAAGAAGTAGTACCTCCATCATTTTATTGCTACTTCATAAAATTCAATTATTGCTTTTTAAATTTTTACTAGCTATAATCAGAAAAAATTATTGAAAATCGAGCATAAACTTAATTATTGTACATAAATACATACAATACCCACAATAAATTCAGAACTATAAGTTGTAATGAAGAGGTTTGCTATGAGATCATCAGCCTTCTTGTATTGCTGGGAAAAATATTAAACACCTCTTTTACTATGGTTGCCTTCTTTGATTTATTTTTAATAAACATTCTGAGATTATTAACATACAAACTGTAAGTTATTAAAGGAAGAATGGAATCTAAAAAAGGTTATTTTTTATTGGTTTTCCCCATTATTTTTAGAGATAAGTATATTACGAATAATTGCGCTCATTGACTCTTACCTTTTTTACCAAAGAATCAACGTATAGTCATCTTGTTACCTTGAAGGTTTGATTGTGATTGTGTGATCCGTGAAGATGTCATCTCAGCAATGTTACCTTACTACTTATAGCATGTTTCTAGATATAAATCATCTATCAAATAAGTTCACTATTTTCTTTATTTTTTTTTCTCGAGTCTGAAAAATCTTGGGGGAAGCCACAGCTCCCCCTTGCTTCCCTCTTCTTACTCATGGTGTCACTAACTGGAGGATTTGAGGAGGCCAGGATCCTTTTCATGTTGTAGCATTTCATAGAAGTAAAGTTAGTGTATTGTACTTAATATAACATTGTATGATTGTATCAGTACAAAGTAGTAATATTAATATTTCTACTTCAATTGTTCACTTGTGAGATAGGCTTGTAAATTGATATCAAAACAAATCATATGTTTTAGGGGAAAGATTTTGGGTGGTTAAGAACGCCCTTTGCTTTTTGTTTAGTGAAATTTAGGGGTTTTATATTTTTAATTACTTTGTTTATTCTGGATTTTCTCTTTAGGAAGTCTGGTGAGTCAATTCATAAAAAAATTTTTGAGGTTAATAACTTCCAGTTCAATGAAATTTGTATTAAATTATCATAATATGGTACAATGTTTCGGGACCACTGTCCCATATTCATGTACTTTAAACCTACAACAATAATAAAACTATCATAACAACAATCTTCATCCTTATTTATTTTAAATTCACCTCACAATTTCATATAGGAAATCACTTTACACTGTTCTCTCTTTTCTACCATAACTTATTTGTGCATCTTCACTTCTCCTTAGCACAGCCATTACTCTATTTCCATTACAAATTTCATTCAACTGTAAGTTATTAACTTCAAAAAAAATTTTATGAATTGGCTTTATTTATTTTTTTATGTGAATAAGAAACATTAGGAAAAAATCATTCACATGCTGAGATAATAATTTAAACTTTGAATATCCAATGTTAACCCTAGCAAACAAAAAGAGTTATTAAAAAATGATCGGTATCTTTCTTTATGATTGCTTTTAATTTTCTTTCAGTACTAAATGAAAATTACTTGAGAAAAACTTGTTTTATTCATTGAAAGGAAGAAATTTCCATGTGAAATGTTATTAGAGGGACTAATCTCTTTTCCCTTTAAAAAATTCCTGATAAAGTGGTGGTCCCAATCAAGCAGAGTCGACAGTTCTTTGAAATTAACTTTTATTTATGATATTTTTTTCTTTAAGGTATTTCTCTTCATCTGACGAAGTCATTCAGTGGTGTCATCAAATTCATAATTTACAAAAAAAACCTTCAATGTTAATTGTTTCATTAAAAGATTTTTTCAAAGCCAACGATTTAGCATTGTTAAGTTTATGTTCTGCTATACTTGACTCTATGATTTATTTAAGCAGGGTATTTAAGTCAAAAGAACTTTTTTTCCTGGCGTTTTTGTCTATTGATTTCAATTCATTTTTCCCTAATGTTTTAATATTTTTTAATGTCTTATGGCAGGCTACAGTACAGAATAATTTCTTAAAGCTTGCTCATTTCCAAACAAAGAATCTAAAAAGTAATTATAAAATTATTTTAAATGAAGATTCATCCTTTGAAGATGTAAATAAAATATTTTTAACTGCCTAAGTTAAAAATTAACTGGGTTTATGCAGTACATTATCATATAATTTATATGTAATATTATATATTTGTTATGATGATGGTTTTGTATTACAATTGAAAAATATGAGTTAAAAATTAAGAAGTTCTCAAATTTGTTAAGAAAATCTTAATACAAATGTTAAACTTATTGTAAAAATGACAAATTTTCATGAACTTCAGTGTGTTTAGAAAACCAAATGTGCATTATGCAAAAATATCAATAGATATTTGACCAAAATGATACTCTTTTGATTATGTATGCGAAGTGAAAATAAAAAAAGAGAAAATCCTGTTTTTTCCCCCTATTACTACCAAATTATGCCTATAATTTCATCATTATTAGTTGATGTAAAGATCACTAATGATATAATGTAATACAAAAGGTATTATAAATATAATAAATTATAATTTTAATTTATTTATTTATTGAAATTTAAAACTGTTTATTAACTAAAAAATACAATTAGTAAATCTGATATAAATAATAGTACAAACTAGTGGAGAATCTACCTATTAGTAGAACTCTAATAACATTTATAGATTAGATGGTCTCTATGCCACCTTTTCAGAGATTAATGATGATTATCAGGAGTAGAGGAGGAAGCAGAGTTAAAGAAAGAGTTTGGGTGGTAAGGGAATTTATCATGGAAAGATTGATATCTGGTTCTGGCCCAATTGACAACATATGGCTCATCGAGTTGTTTATGAAGGAGTTTGGATTGTATGCAAGAGGAATTTGATGATTTAATCCCCAAAGTTAAATCAAGTACAAAAAGGCCTTATTATTAATGAGTTTTGTATTTAATTAGAAATTTGGACCATTTCTCTAGTAAGTGTTTGAAACTGACGAGCAGTTTTCCTTCTTTTCAGTCTTGTATGAGGATTGCAAGTTAGTCATTTGTCCAGATGTTGACTCAGCTAGTAGTTCTGTTTGTCAGGGATTAGTGGAGTAATATTAAAGGAAGGGAGGAAGTCATAGGTTTATGGTGAAACGTAAAAGTGATTTAATGGGATTTTTGGAATTTATTTTAATCCTTCAGTTTTGACACTATTCTTCAAAGATTGTAATATGGATTGAAGAGTTATGAATACAATACATGGATCATTGGCACAAGGGGTGAGGACAGTTGAGAATTTTTTTTTTAATTTTTAGCTATAAAAATTGATCTTATCATCAACCGGGAGTATGTAATGCCGAGGAAATTAAAGGTACAAGACTTCATTTTACTTTTGAGTTACTTCAACACCAAGAACAGGTTTGACAATATTTGTGCAGAAAAATTCATTAACCATGTTAAAAGGTGATACAAATGGAAATTCCTTGGTTAAACCTTGTCTTAGTTATTGCTAAAAACTTTTTTCTCATAAATACCAGCCACAAGAAATGTTAAGTAGGATTTTCCCTGTTAAAATTATAAGTTACTATCAAAATTAAATTCATCCAAGATATGTAAAAACAGATGAAGTAACAAAAAATTATAGTTAAGTAACCTAAACTTTGGTATTAAAATTAAAATTAAACATTGGCCGGGGATTCAATCTTGCAATTGGATTGGCAGACAGGTGCGTTATCACGCTGCTACTGTCACTCCCCAAACTTTGGTATTAGGTGTAATATTTCTTTCCAGATCAACACTTGGATCCAGTTTATGAAAATGCAATTCACTAAGGTATTTTTTATTTAAGGCCTATATTTTAGAAAATTTATACTACTTTAAGAAAATTGTTACTGCAAAGTGTGGTGACTATGGTGCAGTTTTTCATGGTTTTTTTTATTCCTTGACCTTAGCAATATTGTAATACGAATTTTATTACTTTACTTTTAAACTATCAGGCTTCACTTTCATCCCTGAAAAAAAAATTATATTAAGCGAGATGTAACAATTTTTTCTTGTTTTAATTTACCCCAAAATGCTGATGACTTTTTGTACCCATTTTTATCGTGGATTCCCAGAATATAAATGTACTATTGTCTCCTGTTCTTTTTAATCCTTGGGTTTCAGGATGTAAAAAAAATTTTGTTTTCTGAATTTTTTCAATTATTTAGGCTAATTGAAGAAAATATTGCTAATTAGATTTCTCGATTTAAAAAGCACTTTGTTAATACTTTTTGCTGAATGAATTGTCTGAACCATTTAAGAAAACAATAATAGAGTACTTAAAAGATATTTCTAGGTTGAAAATATATTTAATTTTCAATGTGGGTCATAATCAAGAAATACAATGTGGAGCCTAGCTCTGGAACATCTCACAAGAAATTTCAACATCCCCAGGTACAAATTCACTTGCTTTTTTCTTGGCCTTACTTGAACAGCTTCTTCTCTTGTATGTTCAAGTCTCTTTTGTTCAGTATAATTCATGTAGGAACATCCTCATAATTTCTTCTTGTAGACAGAGGTATTTCTTTACACTTGTAGAGGTTGTGGTATTATATCTGACTCCAATAGATAATATTAGGTGCTCTTGACCAGAAGGCCTCGACAATGCATGTTCATAATATAAGTAAGGTAGTTGATTAGGAGGTGATTAGTTATGATGAGATTTATGGGTGTCAGCCGTAAGTTCTCTGAGGATGGTAACCTCGTCCTACAGAGTACTATTCCTGTAATTATGAAGGAGGAACGCAAGCTCAGAGGGTAGCTACCTGCTGGTTCATGTAGGAAGGTAACTTCGCTCTACCGGGTACTATTCCTGTAGTTGCGAAGGAGGCAGTTGACCCAGAGTGTAGCTAGCCGCCGGGTCCTATGAGAAGATATAAGGTAATGAAGAAGGAGGTGACCAACAGGGAACTAGCGTGAAATAAGACTCACCGTAACAATAAAAATTCTTCTTTTGTCTTATTCAAAGCTGTTTCGAACCACTTCATACTGGATACAATTCTATCTTATTTTATTTATAATCTTAAACACTTTCTTGAGACTGGTTAATGTTGTTTAAATAAATAATTTAATTTTTATCTATTTTAGTCTCAACACATTTTATTTTTCTCACAAGTCTGACGTTTCGGCCAATCCGGCCATCCTCAGGGACAATCTACCATAAAACAGCTTTTATTACATGTATGACCCTCAACAATTCAAAATACTTGACAATATTATTTATAATTTATCTTACCTTAATACAATTTTGGAACTAAGTGATTTTAAAACTCAACTTCATGCAGGCTGTACTGCCTAGGTCAAAACGACAATTTCTATGAAACATTTAAACATTAGGTAAACATATTTTTTGTTAATAAGTATATCCTACATGATGTCTAATTAGTCAATTTTCACATAAAAAACAAAAGTTAAAATTCATTTATCACAGTCATTATTTGTTAAAACTTTATGACAATGGGATTGAAAAAGGAAGGTAAATTAAAATTTTTGGACATGCTGATGGTAAGGCAAGGTTAGAATATAATCACAGAATGGACAAAAAAAAGAAACAAGTTGTAATATAATATTGAATTATTATTCTTGCCACCCTTATCATATGAAATATAATGTAATAAATAATTATATTAAAAAAGCTATTAGAATAACTGAAAATTATAGGTTGCATATAATAAAAAAAAAAAAAAATAAGATAGTTAATATGTTCCTAAAAAAAATTTCCCCAAAAAAATTAATTTACAAGATTTGGGAAATTAACCTTAAAAATATAAAAAATAAAACATTTTATGCATTCAATTATATTAAAGGACTATCTGAAGATATTAAGAAATCATTTAAAGATTGTTCAGGGTAACCTAGGCAACTCAAGGTTGAATTGAAGTGCTGCCATATATTTATGTATATTTTAGTTTTATGAATTATTGTATATTTAAACTCAATTAATACAGTTGAGAATATTTTTTTGTATCATTATCTCGAACTGCCATAACAGTTCAGTATTAAAGTAATTGAGACTAACTGAGATAAGTGGGACAAAATATTTTCTTATGGAGAAATAAAGTTGATATTCGTTTTACAATGGTACAAATTGAACCTTCATTACCAAATTAGACCTGGAGATATAAAATAAAATGTTTGAGAAATTTTTCTTTATTTGATACTATTTTTTCTTTCACATAAAAGCATAATATCTTAATGATATTGATATGGCTTGGAAGAGGGGACATTCAGCTTTCCAATAGTTGTAGTTACGTTGGATTTTTTTATTTTAATGTAATTTATAATTATACAATAAGTAAATTGGATAAATGTTTCAAACACTTGAAAATTTTGGGAAGGAACCACCCTTTGGTGGTACTTCAAGCATTAATTTAAATTAGAAGGTCCCGTGCCTATCTGCTTTTCAGACGCCTCGGAGGATTATCAGGAATTGTTATGGATGAGAGATTAAGAACTAATGGGTTAGGGTGGGTAAGGAGTTTGGAATGAAAAGACACATAGCTGTTTTGGGCCAAATCTGCAAGGTATGGGATGTTAAGGTCTATGCGGATGAGTTCATTTGTTACGTAATAAGGAGCATCAAGGATTTTACATAGGAAGACGCCGCGACTGCAATGCCGCTCCAGCCTATGCATCTTACGATCTAGGACCTGGTCTGCCCCTACCATTACGCCAGAGTCGAGGACATGCTGGCCAGCCACCAATCGAGACAGACCTATTTTTCTAACACCAGGCGAAAAGTACATGGCTTTCGCCAACCGTTGGACCTGCGCCGGGAAGCGGCTAGAGGACCTCATTGCGGCGGTGAAGACGTCATCAGATAAGCCATATTCCGTTATCTATGAGACCACCCTAAATTTTGTTCTTAGATTATCATATTTCAGCTAACACACTAACCATAGTTTGCCCCTTCAGGGATTTGACTTGACTTATTTAAATATACGCACAGAAAAGTCTCACAATTTCGACACCCCTTTTCCACACTAATCTAAATATAATTTTCAACTTACACTCAGGATACCTGAAGTAAGAAACGGATAGGTCCGGATCTATACATTTTGGGGTGCAATCCGTGTGAGGAACGAACTTATGATTATGAGACTTATAGAACAGTTAAAGAGGCAATATAATTAAAAAATATATATAAATTGCTAGACATTTCGCCCACTTCTCCAATGGCTCATTTTACTGATTATCAATAATTTATTGATTACTACCCAATGGTTATATTATTATGTGTAATTTTATTAGTCTAAGAGTAGGTATAAAGAGACGTGAGGGGCCAGTTGTTGTTGCAGCCGCTTTAATCCTCCAATCTTATATACTGGACGTAACTAAGAACATTTAAAGCATCAGTTAATGCACCCAGTGAATCATTCCTTGTTTATAATTATACTACCGCTGACGAAGATATTTCGTTCTACCGCTAACCTTCTAATTTAAATTCCCACGCATTATTACTATAAACTAATATCGTGTACGGCTTTCAGCTTGATATGTTACGTGGGATAAAAAGAAAATAATAATCATATATGTGTTTTTTCTATTTATAGATTTTTAAAATATTTGTGTATATAATTTATTATTTATTTTGTGTGCATGCGTATATTTATCTATGATTGAATGTGTATTTATTGCTGTGTGAGTGTTGAACCTGAAACAAGAACCTGCGTGGGATGTGTTGTCAGGGTGATCTATTCTATATGTTATGTAGTCGCGTATGTAGAAGTTACAATGCTTTGCGAAATGGGTTTCAGTCAACAGTGCTATGTCAATGAAATGTTCATGGAGGAATATGTCAAGTTCGTCTCGGTGGTTATGAGTTGGATTTAGATAACATTTTAAGGAGCTATAAATTTATTTCGTGAACTCGAGACATCGGCAGATTAAAATAAAGCCAAAAATTTTCTAATAGTTGATTTATGTGAAAATCAGTCTTAACCTTTTAATAATAAACAATTTTGAAAACTTAACAACAAACTTTTCCAGCTTAAAAATACTTGAAACATTACCACTTTTTCAATATTCATGAACTGAAATGAATCATGAACGCGGGGGTGGTGGACACAAATAAAATGTTATTACTGTTCTATTAGTTAGGGTTAAATAACATAAAGTGTTCTTATTGTAGTGAGAACAAAGAACACAACACAAAGCTTGATGACAACCAACCGACTACTGTTGTAAAACCGTTTCAAGCCGGTACAATCAATATATTGACAGTTTGCCACACAGCAACGTGTATACAATAACAAATGAATTTTTACATCTCACCTTAACACACCCTCTTAAATATTCATTTTTTCAAATTTAGTTTTGCATACATTAACAAAATGATTTTAAAATTACAATATTAGTTTTGTGCACAGAAAAAGCTTTTAAGTTACAATTTTTTGATTTTATGGTTCACAATCACTACACTGAGTCCTAGGTTCAAACATCTCCAACTTCTGTCCTTTTGTAGATGACTTCTCGTCTTTCCACAGCATCCAGACTTTTCATAGTCAGAATTTCTGAAATTATTTTGAACATTTGGACCAACTGCTTAAACAAGGTTTAACTGTATTCATTGAAACACTGAATTCCTTTTTCTTTCTTGGTTTCTTCTTCTTCTTAGTACCAGTATATCTCTTACTTTTTCCTATATTATCTGCTTCGCAATCCACTTTTTTACTTTTTCCTTCTAAATTATCTGTATTTTCCTTTTCTCTAGAATTATCTGTGCATCTAAATGAACCTTCAAGTCTGATAGGATACCTCTTTGTCTGTTCATTTTCTTCCGTTTCAAATCTCAAATTGTTTCAATCTCCTGCATCAGCTTGTTCTCTTTCATCTTTAGATCATTTTCATTATCCTCTTCTATAGCCTTTTCATTTTTTACTTTTATTTCCATCAATGCATCACCACTTTCATCATCAGAACCTGAATCAAGATTAAACTCATTATTAAATGTTCTTTTGGTAACTTCATGTTCTTCAACATAAGCTAATGGTTCAGACACTTTTGTATTCGTCTCTGGATTCGTCAATAACACCAACTATATAGTCTTTAACAAACACAGATGTTTCAGTGTCTTTTTTGGTTTCTGGTACATTAGTAGCATAAGATTTCGCTTGTAAATCAACCTTCAAGTTCACTACATAAAATCCCTCAGGAGATCTTTTTCCAACAATCACAGTATCATTTTTTTCAATTTTCACTTTGTTTTTACAGAAAGTTACGTATCCACCGTTCTGTGCTATTTTATCCACAGACAACAAATTTTTTACTGAGATCATGTCTTTCAGTTGACACTTGTCACTTTTTACACAACCAACCATTTTGGCTATCATGGATGCGCAGTTTTTAGCCGGATCTACCTCAGCATCAATAGTTTGTGCCTGCCACAATACGCTTATATTGTTGGTCATATGCCTAATGGAACCTGAATCTAAGACCCACACAGTTGATTTTTTACTACATTTTTCAGTAAGGAAAGAAACTGCTAATCTTTTTGTTTTTACGGAAGAAACAGTCCTCTAGGTGGTTAGTTTTGTTACACACACCACAGGGTTTTTTTTTCTTGGTTGGGCAATGTTTACTCACATGTCCTTCTTTAGAGCAAGAAAAACATTTCCTCTTGTCAGAATTAGTTCTCCTGTTTCTTTTTACTTATGTTCTAAAAGCAACTGGAATGTCTGTTTCCTCAGTAGCATTTGTAGAGAGTCTTTCTTCACCCATCAGTCTTGTCCTTAAATTTGAAAGCGTTTTCCTGTCCGAGCCTGTGCTTTCCCAAGCACATAAAAAATATTTATACTTTTTAGGGAGTGTTATTATTTTAGAAATAATCATATCATCCGGTGTATCATTGCCCTAATGATTTTAATCTAAATGCCAAATTTTCAATTGAGCTTATGTAGCTTGCCAAGTCTATCCCAGTCTTAAATTTAAAATCAAAGAATTCTGGCAAAAGTTCAAAGTTTTGCTGAGAAGCATCTCTCTCATAGATGTCACATATTTTAGAATACATTTGACTTGGAGTAGTACAAGTTAAAATATGAGTTAATGCTCTCTCATTCACTGTTGTTACTATTAACTTTTGGGCTTTAGCATAATTTTGCTTATAAACATTATATTCTTTACTTTGCTGGTTTCTGGGAGGATCAAAATCTTCAGAAACAATTTCAAACAACCCGTTGGCTTTTAAGAAGATGTTTACCTTGAATTACCACATTTGGAAGTTCTCAGGTCCTTTCAGTGGCTCAATCTGATGTATTTCATTAAAGCTGTTGAGACCCATTTTATATTACTGCTTGCACTCGAATGTTTTTACTTTACGAAGTATTTGAACTCGAACAAACACTACTATTTTTACTGTCTCATTATAAGTTTTAATTTCGCGAACTGCCTGGGCCCATAACCTAATGAACGCGGGAGTGGTGGACACAAATAAAATGGTTTTACTGTTTTATTAGTTACGGTTAAATATCATAAAACGTTCTTACTGTGGTGAGAACAAACAACACAATACAAAGCTTGATGGCAACCTACCGGCTACTGTTACAAAACAAAACCGATGCAAGCGGGCACAATCGATGTATTCACAGTTTGCTACAGAGCAACGGGTATTTAAAAAAAAATGAATTTTTTCAGCTCACTTTAACAATCATCTTTTACGACAGTAAAACCCAACATAGAACATAATAATGTCCAAGGACATAAGCAAATATTTTTTTTAACAAGTTATATAAACAGCATAGGTTTAATGAGGATCTCAAGGTACTAACAGAAACTTCTAGAACTATTTTTTTATATATAAGGGAAGGCACTTAATTGGAAAAATACTTCCACCACTTAAAGAAAAAACTCCTTGCACCTCTGGTCCTGAACTGTCATAATTCCCAACATACCTCCCTTATCATCAACTACTTCTCTCAAGAAGTGTTCCTCAGAATATTTCTCTCTCAACAACCATCTATATTAATGACCTCCCAACCTTTATTCACCACTCCCTATATTATTTGTACCCAGATAGCTTCCACATACACATTTTCTACCACTCCTCCAACATGCTCAAGGCATCTTGTAAGCTCCAGCCCATCAACCCTTACCATCTATTATTTCCCCTTAATAACATTTTTATTCATTTCAAAACTCAACAAACAGCCTTTGAGTTACCTTTTTTCAATACTTATCTATATACTGCAATATAGCAGTAACTATATTTTTTAAATCAACTGAAAATCTATTTTAAACCTTTAACAGCTCATAAGATTCCATGATTCGTTTCCCCTGAAGTTTCTGTCATTTTCTAATATTCCCTCTCTCAGTGTCCGTAACTTTTACTACAGTTGCTTATGCTTATGCGTGTATGGAGAGCTTTCTAACAAGCAAGAAATAAGGTTAAAAATGTCCTCAGATTCTCTCACTGGTATTCCAAGAAAAGGTGGCTTTGTCCTAATATCTCACAATACCTTCTTGATGATTTCTTATTCAACCCCAAATAACTAAAATACATCCTATATTCTCTTAACCTCCTTACCCTGCCTTCTTTTTTTTTTTTTTTTTTTCGGCCAAGACTCCCATTGGAGTCCTATACTGCCTAACCATGGTTGGGAGTCAAAGTTCTTCATTTTGTGGGACCGCCACTCAATGAAAAAAGTCAACGTCCCAGGCTGGAATCGAATCGGCACCGCCAATAGACTTCAAATTGGTAAGACTGTGTCTTGACCACTGAGCTATGGGCGGCCCACCCTGCCTTCTTATGTCCATCCCTTAAATACAAGATCTGAACATACTAATTTGTGTAGCTCCTCTCATAAAACTGCTTCCTTTGAAAACTCTTATACCATTCATAGTTTTAGAATTCTCTACCCATCTCCTTAATGATCAATCTTATGCATACATGTAAAGATTAAATAACTAAGCAAGTTTAAACAAATATGTATATATGTACTTATATTCAGTTTTTATTTTTTATTTGTCTTTTAGTCAGTATTATAATTAATTTGTCATATTAAAAACAGACCAATGCTACCTTAGTTGTACACTTTCTTTTCTTAGGGGACTGAATATCGCAAAATAAAAATCAATTTTTTAATTCATTTTCCATGATTCACTAATCAAGTTATGGAATCCTAAACTGGGATGGGAGGAGGTAATTAAACTAATTAAAGATATCAGTACATCCAACACAATCTGGGAAGGTCCATAAGCCATCAAAACCTTTTTGAATTTCTTTCTACAAACTTAGTAAAACTTTAAATAGCACAAAAAAAAAAAAAAAAATTAATTAGAAGAGCAATAAATGTAACTTATTTGTAAATTTCAATAATTTAAAAGAAAATTATCAAATAAAATTTGTTTTCATGTAACAGGAGAAGTGGATTCTCTTCATAGGAACAGAAAGAGAAAATGAACAACCCCTGTCAGAGCCATTAACCTCTTACTGGTACAAGTAATTTGTAGCCATCTGGCTCAGTTGTAGGCCTTTATCAGGGCTAAGCAAAGAAAAATAATATTAAAGTAAGAAATTATAAAAACTATTATAATATAAGGAAATTTGTATTTATGAAAAATCAAAATTGAAATATTGAGTAATGAATAAAGGATATACGCATGGCACATCTTTTATTTACAGCAGTTTATCTTTTATCAACAACAAATAAGATGCAATGAGAATCGTAAACTTTAAATTTATTGATGTTAAATAATTATTTTTTTATATTATGATCACTGTTTTATTATTCTCCAGTTTATCTTTATTATGAATTTTTAAATTAATTTTTTATTATTTTTTTTTGTTACTGATAATACAGCTACCTCTACAGAGGATTCCCTATTGAATTTCAAAATATCAGTTAAATATGTGTTATGAGAAATGTTCTTATCTATTTACAAAGAAACAAGCCTAAACTAATATTAACAACAAACATACTTTTCTTGTCAGAAATAAAACAATATGCCTTGATTTTTGTCATTTCTTTTTCAGTATATACACACTTACATGTAGGGTGTCCACATACATAGTGTTCATTATATATGTTCATTCCCCTACCTCTACAATTTTATATATTTTTATTTGATACTTGGTTTTTAATCTTCTCCAGGGCACCTAACTCTGGAATTCAGAGATTCTGAGGAGAAGAGGACTCTCCCATAAAAGATTAAAGATAAGTTTAATGAAGGTTATTCACATTTGTTAACTTTCCTTCATTTACTACACTACTTAGTAGGCTATTTTATGCTTGTAAACATATTTTTATATTAAATACAATATTTAATTTTAGATAACAAAATTTCTTTAATGAAGTTTATGCCAAATGCCTGAATTTTTTATAAATATGTTTCTATTGTTTTAACTTAACCCTAATTCACCACTTTATAGTTATATGAATGTACTCTAATGTTTATTATGTTTGTGAATGTGTACCCACCAAGCACAATGTGCCCAAGCTTAGCAGCCAACATATGCACCTGATGGAGAATTAAAATTAAATTTTCCATAAAAAAATGTCATAAAATATATCCCATTCCATTGGGAATTCCAGAGTTAGGTCCACTGGAGTAGAACTGGAGAAGGTTAAAAATCAACAGTCAAATACGAATTCCTAAAATTATACATGTTGGGGTGGGAGATGCACACGAATAGTGGTACGCACTGTATGTATGTATATATACACAGAAAAAGAAATGACAAAAATCAAAGGCACATTGTTTAATTTTAATTTTGGCACTAGTTGAAAGCATATCTTTCAAGCTTATTATGATATGATAAACTTTAATATTAAAAAAAAAATTAAAAGTATTTTGGATATACCGCTTAAATTTTGAACCTAAACCATCTAAAAATTACAAAAAATAAATAAATAAATAATCAAAAAGGTTCTTAAAAAGATAAAATAAATAAAAAATGAAACTTTTATCCCTTATATCATTAATATATAAAAATGAAAAGTTTGATCAAAAATAATAAAAACATATAAAAAATAGGTTATATTAACAACTTATTTAAGTATAAAACAAGTAGTTTTTAAGTTATTTATTAACATTTTTTAAAAGAAGATGACTGTAAATAAACACTAGAATAATCACTGACTAAAGACCAAACATAAGGAATGAAAAATTCTTCTGGTTTCTCTTCTTCCACATATTTAAATTTCAGTTCTGGAAATTTCTGGAAAATAAAGTAAAATATATAAGCTTTTAATGATATATTCAAATTAAGTTATAAAATAACAAAGTTTAAGGATTTAAGACCAAGGTTCATGGAAATTTTTGATTTAATGAGGAAATTTTTACAGCAGCTATTAAATAAAAAACACATGAAAAACTGATGTAATTACAGAAAGTAAGTTATAAGAATAATTAATAAATATTCCTGAGCTAAGTATCTGGTTAATCTTTGAAATTTAATGTACAGATAAATACATCACTGATAAAAATACAAACATGCATCTTAATATCATTATTTCTAAATCAATTTCAAATAATGTTTCCATGGTTTTCATTACCACTACTTTTCTAAACCTCACATGCCTAACACATGAGAGGGTGGTTGGTGATAGTTCCTACCAGATAGGTCCCGAAGAACTAGATTATCAACAATAAAAGCGGTTCCCCAGGTGTGACCTAGACCAGTGGTTGTGTTGCCTTCATAAAAATAACAGTTAATGAAAGATGTAAAAAAAAAAATATGCTATGGATCTTTTAATAGGCGCTAACATTTTTAGGATATTTTCTGAGATCATTTTCAATCATAAAATAACCAGCTCTATAGAAGAGAGAGGATTATGTGACCATCATAAGCATTTAACATATTAAAACCGTTAAAATACACAGTCATTTATAAAATAATTTGGTGAAAAATCATTATTTATGAAATAAATAAAACCTATTTACTTGTTCTAACTACTTTATTAATTAAATGTAAACATTAAGATTCATATTAAATGTTGTTCAAAGTGAAGGTATGCCCGTAAATGCTTTGTTTAGTAGATAGATTAGAAAGAATACTAATATGGCCTTTTATCCCTAACTGTATAAAAACTATTGGTAACATAAGGGTTAATACTACTTGGAATTAGCATTGGGATCTGTCAATAACATTTATCAGTTTGTAAAAGGCTTTCGCAGAGTACTTATCATTATGCCTTCAATTTATACTAATGGTGAATATGCTGATATGGTGTTTCTGTACACTTTTTCCAAGGGTAATGCTAAAGCTGCCCGTCATGAATATGCCAGCCGATTTCCGAATAGAAGATTACCAATCACGTCTATCTTTAGCTCCACGTCTCAACGTCTTAAAAGAAACAGCTTTATATGCTATAATACCACGTCCTGATGGTATTTTTGCCCCTTTACGAAATGAAGAAAGGAGTGCGAGCATATTACGATATTTTGATGATAATCCATCTGGCAGTGTACAAAGACTTGAGGCAGAATTGAATATTACGCCAACTACAGTGTGAGAGAACTCTCATTGCAGATGGACTTCATCCATGTAATTATCAATGGGTACAAAATTTATTACCGTAAGATTATTGGCAAAGAAGACATTTTTCAGATTGGTGCTTAAATCAAGTTGAGCATAATCCGCAATTTTTAGGACACATTCTCTGTATTGATGAATCTACCTTCACAAGAAAAGGTATCTTTAATCAGAAAATAATCCTCTGGTCGTAGGAAAATCCCCATGCAATTCGTGAGCATCATTTTCAGCACCAGTTTCAGTGCAATGTGTGGTTGGGGATAATATACAATATTTTAATAGGTCCACATTTCTTGCCTCCTTGACTCAATGCGGGCACATTTCTGGAATCTCTTAATAATGATTACTATGATTTAGTTGAACATATTCCACTATAACTGAGAAGGGACACATGGCTTCAATTAGATGGTTCTCCAGCATATTACAGAAGAGGTCCACGACAATGGCTAAATGTTAATTATCCCAATCAATGGATTGGCCACGCAGGACCAGTAGCTTGACCTACAAGCTCTCCAGACCAGACACCACTGGATTTTTTTGTTTGGGGTGACATTAAACAAAAAGTCTATGCAAGGCCGGTCAGTGATCTTAATTCCTTATGAAGAAGGATAATTGAATATTGTGAAACAATAACACATATACAGTGCCACTCTGCCACTGCTGCTGTTGAAGAAAGATGCCGAGCCTGTCTTAATGCTCAAGGAAATCACTTTGAACAACATTGAATATGAATTTAATGTTAATTTTAATTAATAAAGTAGTTCGAACAAATAAATACATTTTATTTATTTCATATAACCTAAATAATTTATAACAATGAAAATCTTTATCTGAATATCTCCTTAACAGAGCATTTGCGGACATACCTTCAGAGGAAATTTTTTTCTTCTTATGAGGTCCTTAATTCATATTTTCAGTTTGGCCACTCAACCCTGAAATACCCTGTATAATACCATTTTTAATTCTTTTTTTTTTCAAATATCTGAAGACCGTGACGTATCCCATTTATTGCACTGGCACACAGAGTTCTAGTTATTACCCTAATATTCCTCTAATTTGACTACTGTTTTAGGGGATATGGAGATATCTCTGGAGATAACAAGACAAAGTTAAAACGTTTGATGAATTGCTTTGTACCAATTGTCTTCGGGATTCTGAGGGATCCCTCTGTTTCCCAATACCTGTCACTACTGGATGACATAAATAACGCACTTCAATTATAAAAAAAACTTATTAATCACAAAATACATGGACTCAACACAAGTGGGAAGATATGGGCGGAGAGTTGCAGAAGGGTTTGCAAAGATTTATGTCCAAACCCATCCATTCAAAGGAAAGGAATCTTTTTTTTCTGAGAGGATTTTGAATTTGTTATACTGAGGTTGGTTTAAAATCTCAAATCATTATATAGAAGTATATTCTTTATTGAATGCTTTGGCTAGTTCAAGTGGAATACAAAAACATTTTTATATCGAGGAATTGGTTCCGTATTTCTATTTTATTTTATAAATATTTTATGAGTTAATTTGACAGTTCTATCTATTATATTTTTTTTCTATATCAGTTTTTTTTTTTTATGAGAGTGATTAGAACAGTAATTTAATATTCTATTACATGTACTTAATGTTTTAATCCATTTTGTGGTTATTATATTGATAAATGTCCATGTCTTTATTTTTATTTTTTCTACAGTAAACATGATTCTTTTTTGATGACTATTAACTAAGTCCCTCATGTCTATTTTAATTTGCTATAATTATAAAACCATTGATATATTTTTTTAATTAAACTTGATTTTTTTAAGATAATAAAAGTATGTTCCACTTAAATTCATTGATAGATTACTTTCCAATGATAAACTGCATAATTAATTTTTTAAAAAAAAGAGTTAAAAATGATGCCTTTAATGAACGAGGGTATCCTTTATTAAAATATTATTTGTTTATTTTTCCTCTACTTTCTTCTGTTCTTGGTTAAAAGATATAATTATATAAGGGATATTGTTCTAATAATCATTTGGGGATTGGCTACAATAAATTCATGAAGTTATAGATTCCCATTCTTTCAGTTTGCTAAACACTGAACGCTAAACGCTGGTGTGATGACATTTCAAATTTTGACAAAATTTATTTGAAAATTGACCTTCAGGTACTCAGAAGTATATTAGTCCATAATAATTATTAATGTCTTCTTAATTTATTAGCTAGATCTATTAATGTCTTGATAAGTTTTAGGTCCATTACTATTTCAGATTGTTTTTTATGGAGACATTCCTAAGGACAATATTGAAGCTCTGAAAATACTTTTCTGTGAGTGGTTGGATATATACGGAGACTTATCTTATATATTATATATATATATATTGGATGTTAACTTGGTGCTATTGGTTCCCTGAAGTTCCCAGCTGAACATGTAGATAATAGGATAGAGGAAAGACAAAGAAAGACGTGATGGGGTTGGAGAAATGGCCTGATTCTCCTCTAATAGAATAAACGAGAGAGTCTAAGAGCAAGAGCTTGCTAGCATGAGCATAGATTACTATTATGCATACCTGTAACACATTAGTTCTTCCCCAGGGATTTTAAAAACTTACTTGCTACCAATCATTTTTAATTATTTTTGTAATTTAGTTAGTTAAGTTTCATGTTTTAAAAATAAATTACTAACCTGCAGCCTGTGAGAGGGCCATTTCGGTGAGGAATCTACAATTACTTTTAAAACTGTGTCAACATCTGTACACACATCTTTTTCAGTTTCTAATTTTGATATGAAATACTCTAGAACCTTTAAAAAATTAAAGTAACAAAAAATTAAGACCATAACTAAAGATATATTTGAAATTATAAATTAATATGTACGAGAATGATACTATTAGATCTTAAGCCTAGATCTAATTATAGAGATCCACAGAATAATCAATAAATTGATTGTGAAAAAACTAATAAATTGACAAGTATATCTAGTAATGTGACAATTATAAGAAGAAATCTGACAATTAAAGAGTTTAATTAAAAAGGGAACAGATTCCATTTTTCAAGTTTTCAGAAAATTGTAAAAAAAAAAAAAAAAAAAAAAAAACCCATTAAAATATTGTATTTATTTAAAATTAGGTGAAACCGTATATTATTTCTTTAAAAAGAAAATTACCAATAATGATTGTAGTAATGAGTTATTTAATATAGTTAGAACTACTAATGATTGGAGCAATGAATTAACGGTTCAAAAGAAAAGAATTATTTTTTATCACAAAAGCACATGTGTGTCTAAACTTCCCCACCAGGATCCTGTTTAACCCTTTGAATACACATTTATTTGAAAATTGCTTTGCATTTGGAGTGTAATTAATTTTATGGGCAAGTAAAACTAGTAAATTTTAAGCAAGAATTAATTTATTTCATTAAATCTAGTCTCAGTTTCAAGGACATATCATAACGCCATGTGCATCTTGGCCCAAACAAATGCATGATGGACTAATACATCAAATGTAGCCAAAGGGTTAATAATGAAAGCTGATAGCATTATTCCTTAAATACAAGTATACAAACTACTGAGTACAGCACAAATATTTTTTGTTTCACGATGGGTATGACTATTAGTGATATTAAAAGAGTTAAAAATTAGAAATCAGCATTGTAAAAGTCAGTGAAATGTACCCAGTATAAACTACAAGACTAATAGTATTTTTTTTTTTTTT
>NW_027110150.1:181886-183630 GCF_000696795.3 Halyomorpha halys
ATACGTGGTGAGGATAGTGTTAGGATGGGTTGGGATGTCAGCTGTGAAAACTGCATAAAGGATAGGACCAAGGATACTACCCTAAGGTACTAATAGTATTAGTTTGTACTTTATATTAAACAGGGCCCAAGATGACGTTACCTTCTTTTTGCAGCAAACCCTTCAATGCAATGAAAATTATGTTATACAAATTGAATTCATAAATAAGATCGAGATACTTGGCATTTAATTACTAATAAATAACATTTATTTGGAAATTAATCATTCTAGAAATGGTGGATAAAATAAATACCTGAGTGATATTACTGATAATATCTTGAAATGCAGGATTATTTCTAAATGTATCAAAAATATGCTTGTTGTAGAGCATAGTATATATTAAATTGGTATTAGAAATTAACTGATTCGATAAACAGGAATTCAGTACTTCCAAAATAATCCTTAAAGCTTTTTCAATAGCAACGAGCTGAAAAAAGAAACATTAACCACTGTTGATTGAAAATATTGGATTATAAAATAAGTTCATAGCGTTTTTCAATATTTCAATTTAATCCTATCTGTGTTTATACAACCATGTTTACTTGGTCAATAATGTTTATATATCCTAAAAAAGGATTAGTTAAGGTGCTTTTATGTATCAGTTCCAACCGAGATTCCTTATCTTTAAGTAGTATTTTGTTTGCTCAAAATAGAAGAGAAAAAACTTCATTTTCATCAATTAATGATTCTTTATTTCTGAAAAGAAAAATCAGCTGCATAGACGGTTAACAAAATTTGCAGTATGTATGGTGATGATGCCTTAGGAGAAAGCACCATCCGTAAGTGGCTTGCTCGGTTCAGAAACGGAAATTTTGACTTGGAAGACCCAAAGCACTTGGGACATCCTTTAACTGTTGATGATGACCAAATTCAAGCATTTGTCACAGACAACCCTCACTTTACAACACGGGATACTGCTATATATTAACATATCTCATGTAAGTGTCTCAAATCATTTGGGGGCTGATATGTTTCTCGAAGTGATATATGGGAAAAAAATTTATTGGACCGCATATCCATTAGCAATTCCCTCCTGAAACGCAATGTTAATGATCCATTTGTAAAGAGGTTGATAACTAGGGATGAAAAGTGAGTCCCATACAATAATATTGTGAGGAAAAAGTCCTGGGGAAAACGAAGTGACCCGCCATTAACAACTCCAAAAGCAGGATTACATCCAAAAAAGGTTATGCTGCAGATTATTGCAGACCCGGCAGAAATTTTTGGAGTTTGGCTGGGATGTGATCCCCCACCCACCTTATTGACCAGACCTAGCCCCAACAGATCTGCACTTATTTTGGGCCCTTCAAAACTCTTTTTAATTCACTAGAGGAGTTCATTGCGCAAAAGTCTGAGAAGTTCGGGGAGGACGGAATTAAAAAATTACCTGAAAGATGGCAACATGTAATAGATCAAAATGTGTAATATATAATTGATTAAAAATATTTACAAGAATCCAAAGTTTTTATTGAAATCACCAGTAAAAAAAACGCTACAAACTTATTTTACAACCCGGTACATACATGGAATATTAATATCATATTTAGCAATGTACACTTTTATTAGTAAGTGGTATTTATTGAAATATAAGTCCATATAAATAAGATAATGATTATTTAGTACTAAATAAAAAAAAAAATCTCTACCACTACAACCAATGAAGGGTTAGGGGTTCAGCACTTTGTAAGGAAGTACTGTTACAAGA
>NW_027110150.1:183680-183981 GCF_000696795.3 Halyomorpha halys
GATTATTTAGTACTAAATAAAAAAAAAAATCTCTACCACTACAACCAATGAAGGGTTAGGGGTTCAGCACTTTGTAAGGAAGTACTGTTACAAGACCAATCCTTGGTTTTTTTTTTTTTTTTTTTAACCCCCCTCCCTTGCCATCTCTGGCATACGGGGTGCGGGAGCAGTGGGGTAGTGCGCATGCCACTACTCCCTAGGATCACCAATTTTTTTTTTTTTCCTTTTTTATTCTTTTGTTAATTATTCAATTTTTTTTTTTTTTTTACTGTGGTGCAGCCCAGCGCTACGTCTGATGGAG
>NW_027110150.1:184719-204752 GCF_000696795.3 Halyomorpha halys
CTGATCCTGACACTCCTCTTATTGAGGTAACCACCTACGAGGGAGGATAGATTACTGGGGGTGTCGAGCTCTTGCAACCGCTGGAGTACACGGGGCCACCAAACGCTGTCGAAGGCGGAAGAGATGTCAAACATTATCAATAAGACATATTTCTCCGCCCTCTCCTCCACATCCCTACACACTCTCAGCAGCGCATCCGTAGTTCCCTTCCCACAGACCAATCCTTGGTTGTGCAAGGAGGGGATTTGGTCAGAATCATGCTCGACCACCAGATTTTTACCCAATTAAGGGTACTCAATTTATGAGGCTAGGTGGACCTCAGGAAGGCTCCACAACCCCCAGGGTTAACTCACAGCTACAGGGTAACAGAAAACAATTTTCTGCCCAACCGGATTCGAACTTGGGTCCTAGTCCTTAATAAAATATCATAAAATTAAACTTCATAAATTAATAATATATGAAGTGGTTGATTTTAAAACAGAGTAGCTGAACAAATTAACACGTTGACTAACACAGTACTTTTCAAGATTTCAGTCTAGGCACCAATTCAAGTTTGGCCAATTAAACCAAGTAAGCAAATTACGAGTTATCTCGTAGACTGGCATCACAGGCAATTATGAGATAACTCGTAGTTGGCAGTCAATGTATTAATTATGTATTTAAATGATTGACTTTAACTAAATATGTAGAAGATGGCCAGGAGTGCAGTCAAAAAAGTCATAAAGGAACAAAAAATAGTTAACAATTATTTATTTGATGAAGTTTCATTCCACTTTATAGGGCTTCATCAGGGCTAAAAAGATGTTTAAGCTGATCTAAAAAATTTTTTTTTAGCTCTGATGAAGCCCTACAAAGTGGGCCTAAACATCGGCAAATAAATAGTTAATATATTTTTTTTTTTTTCATCTTCTTTATATATCTATTAATTATGTTTTATTTTTAGTAGTTTTACCACAACTTAATACTAATATTATTCTTTTAACAATACAGATTTCCTATATTTTTCAAAAATCTATGAAATCAGCCCTAAGTAAACTAGTGATGCCAAAAACTTCAATTCACAATAACTGCTAGATGCCATGTTTTACGACCAAGGGCCACTTACATGTTTAGATGTATATGGTAGGAGAGCACATGCAGAGAAAATACTTTGTGGGATAAAGATTAGGTGAGAGGATGATTTTCGTTTTTAGAACTGTCGTCCAATGTTAATTTGAATGATGTTATCTTCCAATGATATGGTTAAGTATTTAACCCATTCCTCACCTACATACTTGAAAATTTCAAAAGCTAGTTAATAAGTTCCTGGTGTTAGGCTGCTTTAAGTGTATTATAGCATCCTCAACGCCTTCATAATCAAGGGGTTCTATTTCCACAACCAGTATTTCCTTCGAAGTCCTTTCTTTTTTCAACATCATCCTCACCCAAGTGTTTTTGAAAGTAGTATTTCCAACAATACATTAATTGACACCTGTTGGTGGTCAGATCACCGTTTTTATCTTTGCATATAAATATGTGAGATTTGAAAGGACCTGTAACCTTCATTAATGTTTTGGTAGAATTTTCTTGTTTCATTCTGACTTCTGAGGCTCTCTAATTCTTCCCACTGATTATTCTCCCAATTTCTTTAGTGAACCTTTTTTTCCTACCAGAATATTCTTCGGGCAAATTTCTTTGTCTCTGTGGTATTATCATTTGAAAATTTTTAGGAGAATAATTACTTTCCTGAAGGTTATCATCCATTATGATAACAACCATATAGACTATAAAACACTTATCTCCTACCTCTATTACCACAAAGATGAACAATTAAACTAAAATTAACAATTTTTCAAAAACCATTTCTTTCTCTTTATTATATAAAACTATTTTCTTTTATAATTATAAACAATTTTTTTATACAATAACAAACAAAAATGACTAAATTAATTCTATATTATATAAAACCACATAAAAACTTAAAAGTTAATTTATTTATAATATCCATATAATGTGTGCCTAAAGTTTTTGTATCAGTTTTATAATTGATTGCTTTGTCAATGTTTTTTGTAATATATTTATAATTATACAGATAACTATCCAATTTATTATTATTATGTAATCCAAACTTCAAATTATGTTCATATTCTATAAATTTCATTTTAATTTTATCTGTTAATCCAGGAATATAGTTTAATTTAAAGTAATGGTAATTATTAATCCTTACTATTTCTTTTTCCATTAGATTCTGTAAGCTATCATTGTTTGTTTTATCATTTTTTATATTTTTATAAAAATCCGTGATTATGCTTTGATTAGGTTTTTTTTAATTTACTCACAATTTTGCTGTTATCAATATTGTTATTTTCTCTTCTATTATTATCAAGATTTTTCTGTATATAACTAACATTATTATTAGCTGTGGAATTGTTAATAATACCATGGCATAACTTATTTATTAATTTTTTCGGATAAAAATTTTCAATAAGTATATTATAAATTTGTGTCTTTATATCTTTAAAAAAAATATTATATCTTTTTAATAATCCAGAAATATTAGATATAGTTAAGAATAGTAGGAATAGAAAAATAATTGTATCATCAGTACATATTACAAAAAACATTGACAAAGCAATCAATTATAAAACTGATACAAAAACTTTAGGCACACATTATATGGATATTATAAATAAATTAACTTTTAAGTTTTTATGTGGTTTTATATAATATAGAATTAATTTAGTCATTTTTGTTTGTTATTGTATAAAAAAAATTGTTTATAATTATAAAAGAAAATAGTTTTGTATAATAAAGAGAAAGAAATGGTTTTTGAAAAATTGTTAATTTTAGTTTAATTGTTCATCTTTGTGGTAATAAAGGTAGGAGACAAGTGTTTTATAGTCTATATGGTTGTTATCATAATGGATGATAACCTTCAGGAAAGTAATTATTCCCTAAAAATTTATGACTGTTAACAGTAAAATAGTTTTTATTCTTTACATGACAATAATATTATTAAATATTAGCAAGAATGACAATATAGGAGATAATTATATGTTATATATAGGTTATTTTTATCAGGTAAATAGTTTTGAAGTATATATGATATATTAGTAGTGTTGTATGCGCATGTTATGGGTTTTTGTTGAATTTGGTTTTATAGCAACCTGAAGATGGGGGATATTTCCCGAAACGTTGTTGCTGATTATATGAAATAAATTATTGCAGTTGAAAAAGGAAGAATTGTATCATTCACCAAATCCAGTTTTATTATCTCAACTTTTATTTGTGCAAAGTCGATGTTAGTACCTCTGAATATAATAACATTCTGAAGGCAAGATACGTGTTCTGTTCTCATTATAATATGGAATATTTGACTGTTGGTAATCCCATCATTGGTGGGTCATGTAGCAAGAAGTTTCCTTCCCAATTCAGGCATTACATTCATCTAATAAAATCTTAGAATCAGCCTGTGGATAATTGCCAATATATCTATAAAGGATGTTAAATCCTTATATCCAACCTCATACATAATTCAACTCAAAATAGATTTTTAGTTAGATCAATAACTAAAAAAAGTTGATGCCTGAAATATTCAAAAATTCAAAGTAAACTCGATCTACTTTCAACTTGGATTTATCAAGTTTTGATTGTATAATTATCTTCTTCCTTCTTTTCTCCCATCTTTGTCAAAGATTGTCTCATAGTAACTCTTAACTCTAGTACCTGGAGCTAAGGCATTTTTATTCCGACTTTCAATGGCAATCCTTAGTTCTTCTTGTTGAAATGTAAGATAATAATGAAAAAAAAAATTTTATCTACAATTCCCATTCTATCCCATAAGGTGGCTCAATGAAATCATTCATCAGAAAGGAGTACTAAACACAAAAATCCTCCCATTTGATCACATCAATGAAACAAAAAATTCACAAAGTTCCCCTGTTAATATTAAATAATCCAATCAACAACTTTCCTAAATCAACAAGAACATTTAAAAAAATAATATTTAATATAGATAAAAATGAAAGTACCTCCTGTTTAGCACGATTGTATGTTTTGGCTAAAACTTCAAAAAGTCCCACAAGCCTTTGACATACATAAGAGTTTAGGTTTGAAAACTGGGATGACATGTTTGCTAATGCAGCAAGGCAGTTAGTATGTAGATATTCATCCTGTAAATTTAGATTAATCTCAAAAAAATTACACATCCACTGGTAAATGAATAATAAATTAGTTTTGAAGCATTTGGAGCATGATAACACTCCATATTTATTATGTGACAATATATATATAATACTTCTTCTTTTTTTTTTTTTTTAATAATTTATTTATTGTTATTTACAACTGTATAAAAATATATACAAAGTAAATTTGCTACGAGTTAAAAAATAACATGATACAAACATGTGGAGAATCTACCCATTGATAGAACTCCATAAAACTTCTTAGAATCAAAAGTTAATATTGACTTAACAAAATAAATAACAAAATGGCGATGAAAAGTGAAGAGAATAAGAAATTTCTATGATGCAATAACCCTTTTGTAGTAAAATCAAGTAACATTAAGACTAGATCTTATATTCAAGAATCTGAATGCTTGTTCCACTGTCAGAAATAATGCACATTGCATGGTATCTATCTTGAAAAATCAAAATATTTTTCAGGAATTTGAGGAGTATAGGTGGATCAAAATAAATTTTCAATCATGGAGCAAACTTGAATGAGTTGGTATTTTTTGTTAAAATATATAAAACTGGTCTATAACTACATTGATATATTAAGAGAGTAAAGTTGAATTAACTGAATTGAGCATCAGTTATGTATGAAGGGACTTTGCAAGTGCGACATTTATTATATTACACATTTTCAAATTATTATATAGAACTCTTTTACCTATCAGTAATTTTGTTATTATTTAGATTCTTGTTTATTTGTTGAGTGATGATTTTTTCAAAAATTACCCCCTACCTGGTTGTTTATGACAGAAGGGGTTATCTACAGAGTACCACCCTATTCTAACTACGATGAGGGGTTAAGATTTCATTCTGTGGGACCTCCAAAAAATAAAAGGCCGGATTCGAACCAGCCCCCCTGCAGATCCGAAGTTAATAAGACCAACTCCCTTGGGTACAAACGGCCCGCTCTGAGTGATGAATCCAAATAAAAACCTATTCTCACATAAGACATTCTTTTTTGCTTATACTTACCAATATGTATACAGTGTATTCCACTATATACACCCCCCTAACCACTATAATTTTCCGAATTTTGATTTAACTTTCATTCTGTCATAACACTGGCATTTGGTCTTATCTTTTGAGAGTATTGGTAATTGTAAAAATGTTCTCCAACACACCTAACTCTGGAATTTCCAATGGAACAGTAGTTTTTTTATTAATTCTGATAGTAAATCAAATTTTAAGAAGAAATTCCTTAGGACACTATTTCGATCTATACGTCCTGAAGGCCACTAACGATTTTATGTTGTTTATAATGTCTTACATGCAAACAGTGTGGAAAATCGAAAACAACATACAGAGTAAAATTGTTTTAGAATTTAATTTTCTTCTAAAATCCATCATCATAATTTTAGTTTCCTCAACCTACCAATGGGCAGACACGATGATGAATCCTCAATTATGATGACAAATTCTTACGGGAAATCGATTTCTGAAAAGACTATTCTTAAGTCTTATTTTATGATTATTCCCACCATTTACATGCAAAACTCCAAAATATAATAATAATAATGTTTTTTTTTATTCTGGAACGAGTCTCTTTAGAATAATACAGAGAAATCGACAGATGAGAGCTGAGGAGCAAACACAAATACAAAGAAATATAAATAGTCATAAAAAATTATTATAAGTTGCTTTCTCACTTTAATCAGTTGAACAATAAAAAAAAAAAATGAATAAATATGAATAAAAATAAATAATGAATAAATAAAAAAAAAAACAAAAGAAAACGATGTAAAAATAATTAAGAATGATATAATAGTTTATATACATACTTACAGCTATAATGCTTTACAATTTTATGGAGTCTGAAGGGATAAGAAATTATTGAACAGGCAGGATTTAAAGGTAGGGAGAGTATTGGAGTGACGGATGTTGGAGGGGATGGAGTTTCATAAGGATAAGGATTGGATAATGAACGATCTATCGAATGCAGTGGTTTGGTGGGCCCATGTGTATAAACCTGAAGACCGGAACGGGTATTGCAGGAACAAATAGATAATTTGAATTGAAGGAGCTCAGAGATGTATGAAGGAAGGCAGGAATGGATGACTTGGAAGATGAAGGATGCCAGGAAATACTTACGATGGTAGGGAGGATAAAGCCACTTCAGCTCTACATAAAAACGGGAAACAGAGGCGTCTCTTGGGATTCTGAAGATAATCGTACTCAGCAATTTATCAAACGTTTTAATTTCGCCTCGAGATCCCCAGAGACGCCCCCATATACCATACAGCAATAGTCAAAGTGGGGAAATATTAGAGAAGTGACTAGGAGCCTACGAGTTTCAAATGGAAATAGGTGACGGAGGTAATTTAGACATTTTGAAGTGGAAAAGGTATGGCGGGAGATATTGGATACATGGTGTTTCCAGGAAAGCGTTTGATCAAAGGTTAAACCCAGGTTTTTGATGGTGGAGTAAAATTTGATAGGACTGGTAGGAACTGAGTTGGAATATTAGGAACAGTTTTAAGGAGATGATTGGAGCCTATTAAGATTTCCTTTGTCTTCTCCACATTTAGCTTCAACTTGCTAGCTCTCGCCCATTCACAAATCCCATCTAAGTCTTCTTGAAGTTTCTCTGTGGCTGGTAATAGGTCAGAAGACGGGAAGGACAGGTATATTTGGAAATCATCTGCATAGATAGTGATACTGGGAGTGATGGATCTGGAGGGGAAGGTCATTAATGTAAATAGCAAACACAACACAGTAGGAGATAGAGAGGAACACCACAGAAGAGGGGGAAAGTCTTAGATGGGGGTTGACCTTGGACGACTACATACTGGGACCGATTTGAGATAAAGATTATGCAATTTAGTAAAGAGGATGTTATGGTCAACAGTATCAAACGCTTTGGAAAAGTCTAGAAGGATGAGGATAGTGAGGTATTGGTGTTCAATGGAGTTTCGGAGGTCATCGGTTATTTTAAGGAGAGCAGATATTGCGTTGAATAGCCAGATTGGAAAGGGTTGATAAGGGAACGTTCATCTAGCAAGTAGGAGAGTTTATTGAATAAGGGGTTTTAAAAAGTTCATTAGTGACAAGGTCTATACTGCGGTATGAAACTATTTTGGGGGTGAAAGGTTTCAGGGGTAGGTTGTATGTAATTTGGATCAGATCATGTGATGAAAAAAATTTTAGAAAATTTTAGGATTTCAGGAGAAAGGAACGTGGATGGGGAATAGGATATAACATTTTTTAAATCTAATATTAAGTTTATATAAAGCAAAAAAAAAAGCCAACATAAAATAAACTTTGAAATAAAAAAATAAATGTCAAGAGTTTCGAAATGAATATTCAATTGAGATTAATTTATAACTTAAAAAACACAAATATCTCCTTGTTTTAGATAAATTAATAGAGGTTGGCTCATCATCAAATAAAATTCTAAATCATTTATCAAAAAATAAAAACTACTGTAAATAAAAAGAAACAAAATACTTCTTGCGAGAAAAAAATTATACGATAAAGAAATAGAAATAGCTACATTTAAAGAAAAATAAAAAAAGCAGGAAACATAAAAAAATATAATAAAAGCATTTTTGGCAAGAAAGCATAAATTAACTGTACACTTACGACAACTTATATACAATGTTCAGCTGAAGACGTCCAGGTCACTTGGTTTTCCTATAGTTAGTGCAGGGTACCCATCCAACTGCCTGCAGCGAATTTTACCCCAAATAAACCAGACATATTTTATTTTTGCAGTCATTTTCTTCTGCCTGGCTAACCAATAGAGGTGTTTATTGGCGGGCATCATGGCTTCACTCACATAGACGTGGTGCGAGTCATTCTCTTCCCAGCCTAGGTGGCGTGTAGAGAAATCTCTCTTTATTCTTCGCTGCCACACAAGCTCATTTTTCACCGTTTGACAGACGAATCTTGCAATATCGGACCTGGGGTCCCTTCCTGCTTGGGCTTGAGTCTCACGGCGTGACCAATATCTTCTGGACTCAACTTGTCGCCCAGGCCCGCTCTGACACTAAGGATTGTACCTGTCACGGTTTCACCCGGCTTCTCCGGGATTCCCTTTATTTCTATTGTATTTTTAAGCTGAACCTGCTCTGTGTGGTTTAGTCAACTTTCGAGCTCACTTATTTTTGTTTTTAACATGTTGTTTTCGGTAGTTAGTTTTTCAAAATATATATTCTGTTCTTCTAGAAGTGTTTCGATTTTTAGAAGCCTATCCATGTTTTCGAATGATAGTTCCGACTGTTTCTGCAGAGTTTCTTTTATCTCCTTCAGTTCGTCTATACCCTAAAGTTTGCACCTGATTTCTTTAACTTCATCGGTCAGCGCCGTCAGTAGGTCTAACATATTACTAGACTCAGCGGCTGGCAATGTACGCAATGCTGATTCGCAATCAGCAGACTTCCATTTTTTACTGGTCACTTTTAGGCCTTCTGAGTCAGTAAAATCTATTTTCATGCATTTAGCAGGGAATATGTTTTGGCACGTGACACAGGCTAATTTAGTTTTGTCTTCGCAACTTACTGTTTTTCCGCATAATTTGCAATTGACCATGAGAAAAGAAAAATTAAGTTAAATGTCACAATTGCTTTAAAACGACGGGAATAGACGAAAAATAATAACAAAAAAAAGGCACACCTGTTTGTTTGGAAGAAGACTGATAGGATTAGGCTGCTATCCCCATTACTCCAACTCAGCTGTCTCTATCATGTACACTGCTTTTCTCTTCTCCTTGTTTTTTCCTTCACTAAACAACTACTACCACAACAAATAACTGTACTGAAGCTGCAATATTATAAAATAAAGTGACGGTGAAAATAAAATTATCAGAAATGTCTTCAAGTGGATGTTTAAATAATATGTATAACGAGAAGTACTCAGTTAAGCTCTTGACTGATCGAGAGATACTCTAAGACTGTGAAAATAATGTGTAATGTTTGACAATTAAGGCCTTCAGGGCGCATCAGATCAAAAACTTGTCCAACATCAAATTAGACTCAGTGAAAATCAAATTAAAACTCCAAAAATTGTAAAGATTGAACCTGTACACTCAGACACCCTGTATTTTTCATAAACAGTAAGTTCCATAAATTCTGGGCAATATTTAAATGTGTGATAGTACACCTAAAGTGTAGAAAAAAAAAATTTCATGGTCCAATTTTCAATAGAAAGAAAAAACATTTTGTGTTTTTTAAGCAAGTCATATTTTTTTCATAATAGGAAGAAATTACTCTAAAAATATTCAAGGTAATTAAGTTCCAATTACATCATGATAAAGTAAATAAAATTGATTTTAAGAAATAGGTTTCGGCTTAACTAAATCAATCTATTCTATGGGGCCTAACAGGTGAACAAATAGCAAAAAGATTTTTTTATAATTTAGGGAAAGTAATTTTACAGCAACAAAAAAATAAATTATATATATATATATACAAAAGTTAAGATGTGTGGGAGTCATTTCTTAATGACTGAATCTTAATTATTTATGAATATAAGAACATAAAATCAAATAGTTCCAGTTTATAAGTAAATTAGTCATATTAAATCTTACCCTCATTTTTAATAAATTATACTGAATTGTTCTTGTGGTTACTAGAATAATTAAGCCTCCTAAGGTTATTTCTGAAAGTTGTCTGTCAACATACCATGATACACTTTTTAAGACCTAAAAAAAAAATTAATAAACTAAAAAAAAAAACAGGTTTCAAAGAAGTAAAAATAAGAATAAGTTATAGGTTTAAGGCAGGTGGATACAAAGTTACAAACAATAAAAATGAACCAAAGAAAAGTATTTTTTCTATGCTACATCATTATTGTTAATTGGAGATAAACTGATCATTAAATGAAGTAATCCAAACCATAAAAGGCCAAGACAATTATTTGAATCAACAAAGTATATTTCAAAGAGATGGATTGGCCAAGTGGTTCTCCTTACTTTAGGATAATTAATCCTTCTGAGATTTTCATGGAAGTGGATGGCATATCAATGCTTATAGGGATCTTGGCTTTAAATCAATGAACATTTAAAGATGAAACATTCTGTTGATGGATTTTTATTAAAAGATTCATCTTAACAGAACAAAAAATGGATTAAATAATTACAATACCGTAGTTAATGATAACTTGTTGGATTTCTCAGAATGAAATTTCATTTTTCCAATTCAATTTTTAATATCAATTGAATATTTTTAATCAGGAGTTCGCCTATTAAGAGACACACATCAGATCTATGTCACCCTCGTAAGTGAGTGGGTTTTTTCGTTAGATTGGGCTGAAACTTTGCTTTATCAAAGAGGTGATCTTTCTAGTTTCAGCCCAGAATCTTAATCAATAATTAGGAGAAAAGGAGCGACACATAATCAGGACCTGATTCCTTATCACCAGGACAGTTTTAACTTTCAGCTCCCGTCCACTTAGATCCCAGCTGGTTGGCGGTCAAGGTCACCGAATCTTCTGGGATCACACCATCTGTCATCGGATGAGCCCAACATCATTGTCTACTGATATCTGTCACCTGTCATCTGAGCCCAACTTCAATGTATCGTAACTTTCCTTATTTAAAATAATTACTTTATAGCTTGGTGAATTCTTTTTAATCTACAGTTCGACAACGACTTGATATTAATATAGACTTTTTTTTTTTTTGGACTTATTTGTTTACACTTGATTTTTATATATAATGACAGTTTGTTTGTTTTATTTAGTAATGTATGATGGATTCTAATCATATAATGATCATTCGTTTTTAAAGGAAAGAGAGAGAGAGAGTACATATTGACACATACTGACATATTCCACAAGGCGTCCATTTTATATATATAAGTTAAGTCTGATAGAGGAAAATAAAGGGCTTAATCCTATCTCTCTGATGCAACTTAACAATAGCTTAATGTATAGAAGGAGGATCAACAGATAAATAAAGTTAGTATTTCAGTCAATCTCGAGTGAGTCGTTTCTCGTACTTTGTATCTCTTTTTTTTTAAGTTTATGCCCACCATAACTGGTGCTGAAACCTTTAGATACAGAAGACGATTTTTTTTTCTTTTCGTTCTCTCTCTCACTTGAAGAAATTTTTATTTTGTTTTATTTTTCTTGTTCTCATGAAATTTCTTGCATTTTTATTTTTTTTTTTCTCGTTTTTCATTTATTTCAACTTCCTTTCGGGAACATGACACCCAGCCCTGTAAGACCATCAACCTTGAACGGAGTGCAATATGATAACCCTCTAGCGATGACCAACCCATCTCCAGCTCTGGTCGAACAACCTTCACCAATGGTCAACCCACCCCCAGCAGAGATGATCCAACCTCTATCAGAGGTCCCACTAGCAGGAGCCCATACAACTACATTGGAATGGGTTAAAGTACATACAGCAACCGCCTAGGACTTAAGAAAAGCAGTCTCAGACCTAGAGCAGTTCCCCGGTGAAATGGGAGAATTAAACCATTTTTTAAAAGGCGGCGACAGGCTGATGGTAAGAATTGAAGCGAAGAAGCGAATTAAATGGCTGAGAACCTGCTTGATATTGATGATGCAGGGGCGCTAAAAGCAGTGGTCATCTGCAGAGTCAAGCGAAGTATCTTGAACCAGATTCAGGCAGATGAGGAGACACCCTGGTGCAAGGTCAAAGATAGACTGAAGAAGGCATTTGGAGGAGGAAGGTGGGCCCCAGGAGAGGACAACTACATGATGTTTTGGGAAACGAAGAAACGAAGGCAATCTAGCAGGCAGTACGGTGGTGAACTCTTGGCACGATATAACCGCAGTGCAGACAAGCTGAGCAAAATGATGACGGCAGACCAGGTGCAGAGATGCATGCAATTCCTGTCATTGATACTCAAAGTTCAACTAGTGAAGGAATTAGGCAAGAAGGTAGGCGTGCAGAAAGATCACACATTTATCGAGTGTGTGGAAGATCTCATGGACACGAGTGCGAGAGGAGGAGGCACGAAAGGAAGTGGAAGAGCCGGGTTGGTCCCGGATCGAACACCACTGGCCGAGAAACAACTTTAACCCCTGGCTAAGGCGGGAACACAAGGATAACGAGAGAGAGATGAAACCTAGATGCAATGGGCAGAGAAAAGATCGTAAGTGCCATGGCTGTAGAAAGGTGGGACATCTGGTGGTGCAGTGCCCGCGCACCAGATATCAGTGAAGGGAACATCGCCAGGCATAGCCCGTATATGGATGCTGAGCAAGGCGAGCCAATGGAAGTGAACGCCCTACGAGTGCGGAGAGGGAACTTCCAACAGAGGCATAGAGATCCATCGGGTGAATCTTCGGGGACGTCCGGGGTGCCAGAGACAGAAGAAGAAGCGGACGACCGGAAGCAAGGAAGAAGGCACAATAGTAGAACAGGCGTGTGGGGAAAAAGAGCACGCTAGATCTGAGGAGGATGCCTGCAAAGAGGCAAACGCACACTGAGGATCTACCATGTCAGAGAAGAGCACGGTGGTCTGTCTATAATTCCTGTGAAGGGAGGCATGAGCTGCCTGGTTGACACTGAAAGTTCAAGTACCATTGTCAGCAGGGAAGCGCATCCAGTACAGCACTGGAGAAGCTGGACGGCAGAGAGAGGACACTCCAGGTCAAGGTATGTACTTGTCAATTAATTACCCTGGGTGGGCCATGCAGCATCGAGGGGGAGGCAGTATTGGGGTAAAGCAAGTAGGGGGTCTAAGAGGAAACAGGTAACGGTTCACATTATGGGGCAAATGCCCAGAGAATACAACGTAATTATAGGGTGTGATTTACTGGATACTCTGGGGGAGCGAATAAAAAATCATAGAAGATGATGGGATATATTGATTGGGAGAAGCGGTACATGGGCCAGAAACCCTTAAGGGGTAAGAAAGACAGAGTAGCCGCGGTAATGTGAGGTGACGGGTGGAAGGAAGACATCTTGAAGGAATTTGATATTTTTTTTAAAGAGGGAGACGCGCTGGGCGCTACGGGAAAGACAGTCCACGAACTCCCATTAAAACAAGATAGAGTCACATACGTGAAAGAGCGGCGGTACCCCTAGGCGCTCTGTCAACATATTAGGGAAGAGATAGACAACCTCCATAGGCAAGGGATAATTATAGACAGCACCTCACCCTGCAACAGCCCCTTGTGAGCTGTGCGAAAGAAAAGTACATCAGGCTAGAGCTAAGAGAAGTACCGGATAGTTATTGACTAAAGGAAGCTGAATGAAAACACTGTCGATAAAAAGTACCCCATTCCCAGGTTTGAAGACATCTTGGATAGGCTGGGCGGCGCAAACATTTTTAGCATCCTCGATTTAAAGGGGAGGTACCATCAGATAAAAATGCATCCCAAAGACCAGCATAAGACCGCATTTACATTCGAGCGCGGACAATACAAATTCACAACGATGCCATTTGGTCTTTAAAATGCACCAGTGACGATCCAAAGGCTGATGGACGAATTTGTAAGGGGACTGGACGAAGGGGTGTGTAAAGTATATATGGATGACTTGCTGGTGTCATGCAAATTGGAAGCGAACCATGTGGACCATCTCAGGAGCGTGTTCCAGCAAATGCGAGAGTTTGGTCTGAAGCAATCCCGAGAAAAGTCGGTAATGAGGCAAAACCAAATCAGTTTCTTAGGACACACTATTTCCACAAACGGGGTGAGGCCGGAAGTTCAGACAGTGTTAGCTCTACAACGGATAGCAGTACAGGTTATTTGGAAGACCAGAACTTCAGGTCTGTTGAAAATTGAGTACAGCAAGTATAACAATTGCAACATTGCGACGATCTGGTTAACTCCCGGCGCCAAACAAGATGAGATCTGCAGAGCACTAAAGGATGCGTCAAAAGCAGGACAGACTCATCACTTATATGTCGGAAACTCAGTAATCTGGGAAAGATCCAGGATCTCTGGAGGGCAGAAAGGATTGGAATAGACCGAAGTTTCATACTGTGCACAATGCTGGTGGAGACCCTTTGGGATCCGGAGAGACAGAAAGAGGTGATGCTCGCGTACCAATCACCAGTATCAGAGCAAGACCAATAACAGGGGGAGTCAGCGAAACTTTGCAGGCGCTACGGCGGCGGTACTTCTGGCAGGGGATGAAACAGACTATCCAGGACACCATTGGACAGTGTAACATATGCCTCAGCACTAAGTAAGATCACCACCAACCACAAGCACTTCAAGAGGAAATACTAATATAATAATATTTTATTATTATTTATTTTTTCTTTGTAAGGGCATATATGAATGTTTTTTTTTGGTTGTACTAATTTATTTTGATGTATGTGCTGGGATAAGGTTAGATGGAAAAAATAATTAGAATGGACTCAAAATCCAGAAAAAAAAAATAGAAATAGGTCAGATGGTATGGGTTCTAAGGATTGGAGGATCTGTTCAAGAGGCGGTTGTTGCCTTGGTGATATCTGTGGCGACTGTAGAGAGCGATAAAAAAGACTTTATCAAAGTGGAATGGCCCAATGTAGAAGGGATAGTACTGGGGAAAACAGTTTCTGTAGACGATGTTTTCCCCAGGTTGCCAAAAGTCCAAGAGAGAGTCACAGGGGCGAATAAAGCAAACTGGAGCTGTCGGCAAGAACAATATCAATGTAAACTTGCACAATACCAATATTATAATAAAAGAAAAAAGGTAGTACAAACCATTAAGAATGCTGAACTTAAATTTATTTGTATGAGTGATGGAAAGGAAAAGAGAGAAAATTTTGTAAAATTGAAACAATAGAAAAATTAAACATACTTAGAGAACGATAAAAGGCTGGAAAAATGTGTAAGGGAAGAAATAATAAATAATAAAAAGGAAAACAAATAAATCATGTATAATTCTTGTACACAATGTAGAAATTTTTATAATGTGACATATTAAAAAAAAAAATATGATGTGACTATTTTTATTAATAGGATTATAAATAATTGTGATTCGCTAGTTATAAGTATGCAGTGTATAAGGCAACACAATGAAGTTGGGCAGCACAACATTTTTCCTAATAAAGTGTTTTTCTCTCTAGATTTAAAAAGTAGATTTTAAATTTAGCTGAATCCTATTTTTTAAAATGTATCAGTTTTTCTTAATAGGAAAGCAACTTTCAGGATTTGAAAGATAGTGTATTTGGTATGACAGAGAAAAAAAAATTATAGGTCTTAAATAATTTTTAAGAAATGGAGCTTCAAAAATGTAGATAGTAGTTTAGTATTTTAAGTCATATTAATCTCTAAAGCAAAGTTTCTCTGTGGCATTTTGCCTAGAACTAATAGCATTAGGATTTAATTGCCATTGCAAGTACAATAAGTTTTTCCCTTATCTTTAAACCTGTGGTTAGTGTGCAAACCACTGAGCCGGAAATTGAACCAGGTGCAACCTATCTCCACTCCCGACTTGGGGCAATGGGAAGTTCCCCATGAACAATATTTGATAATTAGGTTGTTTGCAGATGCATTTTGAGTCACATTCATTGTGCAATTAGCTGTAAAAAGCTGTCATGTAGCACCCAAACATATGATTAATAAAATATAAAAGGAAGATGGTCCGGGTGTGGTAAAAAAACTCAAATAGTAACTTAACTATTTAATGTGAGCCAACATTTCACATTGCAGGGCATCATCAGGTCTAATAAAGATACAAACAACTAAAATAATGTAACAAAGAAAGAGAATAGGGAATCTTTAAAGATTACAAGGTCAATCAACAATCTTTGTCGGATTTAAGTAATCCGAATTTTTTGGCTCTTTTTTGAATTTATATAAAGTCGGGGTCAGGGGTCTCATTTTCTGATTCCCCCCTTGCCGCGGACACCGGAAGACCCCGCCGAAGACTGCGACTGCAATGCCACCCCAACCTATGTGCCATGCAAGCTAGGACCTGGCCTGCCTCTACCATCACGCCCGAGTCCAGGACATGCTGGCCAGCCACTAATCGAGACAGACATATGTCTTTCTGACACCAGGTGAAGATTTCATGGTTTTCACCATTTCACCAACAGCTGAACCTGGACGAGGAGAGCGAAGAAGACGTGACCACGACGGCAAAGACGTCACCAGATAAGCCATATACCTTCACTTATGAGACCACCCTCTGGAATATTTAATTCATAACATTATAATAATTTACATTCAATTAACACAATAACACAAACTGCCCCTCCAGGGAATTAACTATTTGAAATAAAAGGAAAAAATACAAGTTCATTAATAAGCAGAAAGTCTCTTATATTTTCAACCACCTCTTTGTTCCACACTACAATAATTTTAATTTAATACAATTTAAAATACAATCGGGGTACCTGAAGTACAGCACGGACAGGTCCCGATATAAACAATCTTCCAATTAATAAAATAATTCTAATAAAAATCCTCATAAAAATATGTGTAGCTAGACCTCCTGTGACCCACCCCAAGGCACTCATGGCCAACCAACAGTCTGCAAACAACAGGTTGGAAACCACTGCTTTAAACAGAATGTATCCATTCAAAGCAATTTTTATTAAAAAGACTAGCTTAAATGTATATAAATTTAAAATATCATTCTATAAGTATAAAACAGTTTTAAGATATAAAAAAACAAACATACTATTTCATGAACTTTCTTATTAAACTCAACATCTTCTGTTAAAATGAGTAATATTATTAAAGACATATACATGTGATGGCAACTGCTATCATTTGCGTGATAAATTGCACGAAGCATAGGCACTACCTAGAAAAGAAACCAAGAGAACCAATTATTCAAAACAGCAAACATTTTTACAGCAGCATAATTTAAATTAAATAATGAACATCAAGCTTACAAGTATATCTATATCTGACTGAGATAAAACAAATGTTTTAAACTGCTCATTTCTATGTAAAAGATGGTATAATAGCAATGTAGTTTCTTCATACTCCAGTGCTATACATATGTTGTGATAAAGCTTACTAAAATCTGAAGCATACAACAACATTTATTAATACAATAAAAAAATAAAATAAGTAAATGATTCAAGGCAGAATCACAGAAACTATAATTTTAAAATAACACTAGAATATCCCTGCGAGAGCTCTCGCATAGTATATTAGATGTCCAGATGAACAAAGGTATGAACTGAAATAGAAAAATTTTTCAAGAAACCCAAAAATATTCAAAATATGAAGATAGTCATATTAAGATATTAAAAGAATATTATATAATAATGAATGTTAATAAACTTCCACATAACTCCAGTCAACAGATTGAGGTAGTATTAATAGGGTTTTAAAGATTTTAATCAAGACATCAATACCTATTTACATTCTTATGGAACACACTAGGTCCTGTGTATAATCCCCAAAAATTATCTGTTTTTGAGATAACACTTGAATTAGGCACAGATCAAACGTAATGCTAAGAATAGTTTACATAATGCCATGGGATACTCATCACATATCGCTTAGTTAAGGCTAATATGAATGTTTTTTTTTGCTCAACTATTAAACAGGGAATTCTTTTCGGAATTATATATTTATTAAGTAAACCATTACTTCAACATAGTCATTATGATGTATATATGTACGGTTTGTGTATATTGGTTAGACTTCGGTGATAATATTTTATTGTTTATAAGGAAATTATGTTAACCCAATATCGCTCTAATCCCTAATATCAGTACATTATATGAAGTTAGTTAAGTATTGAAATCATTAAAGAAAAAAAAAAATTGACTGAGTTTTCAATGTAAATACACATTTTGAGGTCCTTTGAGACCAAATAACGAAGTTTCACAAAATGGTTTTTGTATGTTTAAACAGCCTATTTAAAAAAAAAAACTATTGGATAAACAGTAATTTATTTTTTTTTAAATTCAAATTCTACTTCAAAAAATTATTTAGTTTACCTTAAAATTAAAATTTCCCTCTGTCAAATAGGTGTTACAAATCATTATACTTAATAAAAATTTAAGTTGTTTACGTGAGATTTTGCCATCATTTTTTTTTTTAAACAATAACTTTCCAAAAGTGGATTTATTAACTTTTAATTGAACTATTGAGTTAGCTAGAAAACTCCTTAAGTGTTTAATATTAATGTTTAAAAATTAAAATGACAAAAAAATTTAATTGCTGTGAGTTTTTTTTCTGGTTTATTACCTTTTTTTTTTTATTTTCCTTGCAAAATTGGTTGACTTTATTCATTTAGATATCACAACTATATTATACATACTGTGTCTGATGTAATTTAAAAACTATTTATTTATTAAAAATCAACTGAATTTGAGTTTTTTTTTTTTCTTATGAGGGTTAGTGGAAATCTTCAAGAGACAAAGATAGGCCCGTACCTATCCGTGTGTGGGATTTTTACCCACTGAAACCAATGCCCTACACCTGTTCATTTCTCTCCATGGGACCGTCGCTAGGGATTATTTCATGGAGGGAAATGGCAGAGTGCCGTCTCGCTTTCTTCCCATAGTTTTCACGTTTCCATGCTAGTTACGTCTTCTAGCCCTATCTTCCTCTCTCAACCTCTTCAGGACGGCTGTAATGAATCTCTTCATTGGGTTCCAGTGCTGGTCTGAGAGTAGCATATAGCATACCACGTTTTCTGGTGTGATGCGTCCTCCACACAATCTCTCCAATTCATTTCTTTCTGCCGCAAAGCGAATACAAGTGAAAAACACATGCTCCACAGTTTTGTGTGTGTTTTTTTTACGAGGGTCGGTGGAAATCTTCAAAAGACAAGGATAGGCACGGGCCTGTAGGTGAAAAACACGTGCTCCGCGGTTTCCTCGACAGTCTGACATCCAGGGCATTCTGCAGTGTTGTCTAGTTTGAAGTGGTACTGGTAGGCTCTAAAGCATCCATGTCCGGTCAACAATTGGCTTATGTAAAAATCCACCTCACCATGCTGGCAACCATACCACTTGCCCACATCGGGTATTAACCTGTGAGTTCACCTCCCGGAATCTGCAGCCTCCCAACGCTGCTGCCATTGGTCAATGGTTATTTTTCGCTCTTCTTCTCTGGAAAAGTGCAAGCGTCGTCAATAGTGTCTGCTTCTTTCTTCAACAAGGAGTTCCACAGGTGGCATTAGGGCAATCATGCACACCGCTTCGTAGGAAACAGTTCGAAAAGCGCTAACTGTCCTTAAACAAACTCTGCAATAAACTGAAACCATCTGTCTCCTGTATGATTTGGTAACCATCTCTACTTTCCGAATTGGGGCTGCATATAACATAATGGAGGGGACAACAGTAGCCAGAAGCCTTCAGCTACTTTCTTTGGGACCTCCGACGTTTGGCATAGGTGCACACACAAGATTGCGTCGTACATGACGTTCCACAGAAGAGGCCCTAATACCAAGCCCTGTGGGACACCACCAGTCACCTTGTATCTCCTTTGGTCAATGTCTGAAAAATAAAACAGAACTCTATCTTTAAAGTAGTCAGTGAGAACTCTCATAAGATAGGCTGGCACCACCATAGTCCATAGGGCATCTATTATACAGGTCCATCTTGCAGTGTTAAAGGCATTCTTAACGTCTAGCGTGATGATTGCTGCATAACACTTAGCACCTCTCCTCCACCTTGCTCCTGCAATTGCTGTGCGGGCCATCTCGACTACCAATGCAACAGCATCTATCGTGGATCACTCTTTACGAAATCCGTATTGACCATGCGAGAGGCCATTAACTTCCTCCGTGAACTCTTGTAGCCTGAGGGAAAGGATCTTCTTGAATGCCTTACCCATGGTATCCAATAAGCAAATTGGACGATAGGTTGACGGGTCCTCCAGTCTTCCCTTACTCTTTGGAATGAGTACGAGGCACTGTCTCTTCCAAGGTTTCGGAATTGAGCCTTCACGAATGCACGAATTGAAGAGATCGATGAAAAGATCCGGTCGTTTCCT
>NW_027110150.1:204980-241042 GCF_000696795.3 Halyomorpha halys
ATATATATATATATTGTCAATACCTTCAATACTATTCGCCTGTTCAGGGAATAGTGTTCTGACAATACTGTCTACAACATTTGATCTCGTGGGGTGCTGCATCGTGCCATTACAAAGTTTCTTAAGCGCTATTTTGTAAGGTCGACCCCATGGGTCTGCATCCACCTCATCACAGAGTTCTCTCCAGCACCGTCATTTGCTTTCTTTAATGGCTTGTCGGAGGTTCCTTCTAGCTCTCTTGAACTCTTCTTGAAGCACTGAAAACTCTGGTAGACGTCTCGCTCGCTGGTAACGTCATTGGGGCTTGTGATGCAGCTATGACCCGTTCAAAGCCTGGCAAACATCATTCCTCAGTGTACTGGTGGACAGATACTATTGACGATCTTCGCCGGTGTTGCAACCAAGCAAGAACAATGATAACAACTGTTGTTTTGTATAGATTGTGAAAATAATAATTTATCACACTGATAATAGTAATAGTAAAGACAACAGGAGTAACATGTTTACAAAAATATATACATGAATATATATGAGTACAAGGTAAGATGTAAAATGAAGTACAAAAAAATATTAAAAATAAATAATAAAGTATAGAAATGAGTAAAAAGTATAAGTTAACAAAAAAAAAAAAAAAAAAGATATGTATATATGAGTACAAGGTAAGATGTAAAATGAAGTACAAAAAAATATTAAAAATAAGTAACAAAGTATAGAAATGAGTAAAAAATGTGTGTGAGTAAAAAGTTAAAGTTTACAAAAAAAGAAAAAGATATGTATATACGAGTACAAGGTAAGATGTAAAATGAAGTACATACAAATATTATAAATAAGTAACAAAGTATAGAAATGAGTAAAAAATGTGTGAATGTTAACAATATAGGTAATAATAATTATAAGTGAAATAAGTTAGTACTGGAAGATTGCTCATTGACCGTGTGTATCAATGAATGGAATATGGTCCGGGTGCAGTCAAAAAACTAATAGTAAATGGGTATACTATTATACTGAAATAAGTTAATAGAAACATGTGAAGTAAAAGTTTACAAAAACAAAGTAAATGTGAAAGTTAATAAAACATTAGATAAATAAATATAAGTGAATGTAGTGATAGATAATATAAGTGATAGATAGATAAAAAACAGGTGAAAAACAAAAGGATAATAGAAATATTTGGTGATGATAATAAAATTATTGAGTCTTAATTAAGTTTAATATATGATTGCAGGTATGTGATACAGTTTTTATTGATTTTGTAGTTAACTGGAAGGGGTTCAAGATGTATATAAATGGTTTCTGAGATGAGTCTCTTTTGGTAGTTTGGAACAGAGGCTAAAATAGTAGTATGGTCAAAATCAAAAGTGTGATTAAGTGTAAGGGCATGTTCTGAAAGTTTGGAACCGGCTGAGTTGTGCGAAGTTATGGATAATTTGTGTTGAGAGATACGTGATCTGAAGTGGTTCTTAGTTTCACCTATATATGAAGAATTACAATTGGAAGAAGAACAAGGAACCCGGTAGACAACGTTAGAGCGGTATTGGAGAGGAATAGGATCCTTAGTATTTGTAAAAAAGTAAGATAGTTTATTTTGAGACTTGAGTCCAAGGCGTAGTGAAGGAATGGTTCAATTTAAGAATTTCTGTATGTTGTCAGTGAGAGAGGGGACATATGGAAGGAATCTATAAAGTGGGGGAGTGGATGGTGGATGTTGAAAGTTTGGAGAAGGAGAAGTAGGCGTAGAACGGTTGATGTAAGAGTTTAAAAGTTTGTTTAAGATGTGAGATGGAAAATCATTTAAAAGCAAAATAAATACTAAGAATATTCAGATTAATGTTTATATTATAGAAGTATTAAGATAGTCTTAATACGGTACTGGGGATAGGATAAGGAAAGACAACAATGTATGAGATTTTTTGCAATAGATTTTTTGATGGTGGGGGTGCTGGGAAAAGTAGTTTAGTAGTCTACCGGAGTAAGTGGGTTTGTTAAACTAGTCAGTGGACAAGGAGCTGTCTTTATTCTTAATTATAAGGAGGTCGAGAAAGGGGAGAGAAGAGTTAAAATTAAAAAAATAAACAGCAATTATAATTTTTTGTCATTTTAATTTTTAAACATTAATATTAAACACTTAAGGAGTTTTCTAGCTAACTCAATAATTCAATTAAAAATTAATATATCCACTTTTGGAAAGTTATTGTTTAAAAAAAATTATGGGAAAATCTCACGTAAACAAGTTAAATTTTTATTAAGTATGTTGATTTGTAACACCTATTTGACAGAGGAAAATTTTAATTTTAAAGTAAACTAGAATTTGAATTTGAAAAAAAAAATTAATGTTTATCCAATAGTTTTTTTTTTCAAATAGGCTGTTTAAACAAACAAAAACCATTTTGTGAAACTTCGTTATTTGGTCTCAAAGGACCTCAAAATGTGTATTTCCATTGAAAACTCAGTCAATTTATTTTTTTTTTTTATGATTTCAATACTTAACTAACTTCATATACTGTACTGATATTAGGGATTAGAGTAATATTGGGTTAACATAATTCCCTTATAAACAATAAAATATCACCGAAGTCTATCCAACACACACATACAGTACATATATAAATCATAATGACTATGTCAAAGTAATGGTTTACTTAATAAGTATATAATTCTGAAAAGTATCCCTTCTGTTTAATAGTTGAGCAAAATAAAACATTCATAATAGCCTTAACTAAACAACATGTGATGAGTATCCCATGGAATTATGGAAACTATCTTAGCATTAGGTTTGATCTGTGCCTAATTCAAGTGTTATCTCAAGAACAGATAATTTTTGGGCTTATACACAGGACCTAGTGTGCTCCATAAGAATGTACATAAGTATTGATGTCTGGATTAAAATCTTTAAAACCCGATTAGTACTACTTCAATTTGTTGACCGGAGTTAAGTGGAGGTTTATTAACATCCATTAGTATATAGTATTCTTTTAATATCTTAAAATGAAACAAGAAAATTCTCATAGTAAGGAAATGATGGAACTAGGTAACATTATAAAATAAGCATGAAAGAATATACGGGATGTACTTATTTAAAAAGAATATTTTGAAAATTAGTTAATACAAAATAATGATAGACCTATAGTCGAGCAGAACATCAATTTTAACCTAATATGTTAAGAATTAAAAATAAAAACATTTAATCTTTTTAAATTGTCATTATTTAAATATCACTAAAATAGGACGGACCTGAAATTGAAGAAAGAACGTTTCTATAAGGATTAGCAGAGGCAATGTATTGATTAACCAGAACAATCAACAAAAGCGCTGCACTTCTGCTCAATGAAGGTACTTCATTTTCAGTTGCAGGTAGAAGAAGCCCCACAATGTCACCTGAAAATTGAGTTAAAAAGCACGAATTTAATACAATAGTGTTTAAACAAATATAAAGATGCTCAACATATAGAATATATACATATATAAATGTTACGTGTTCGCAAGGAAAAACCAATAAAAATGGAAAAGGTTAGCAGAAGAACACTCTCTGACTGCATAAACAAGACTGACTTGTATTGTGTTTGGTACCTCTATATATAAATCTTCAATCAACTAATCTACTTGATCACCTGATATGGCCATTGTCAGTATAAAAAAACAATAAGGAAAAACTATTTACAATAAACAATAGATAAACAATCCTCGTAAACCTATCTTATACAATAGAATGACATGAAAAAAAACAATAAAGAAACTATTCACAATAAATAAAAGAGTAAAACTAAAAATAAACTTATTCCTCCGTGACACAAACCTCATATAGCTACAGTTCCTTTCCCCTATTGGTACACAATCTTCTATCGACTAGGGTTGCAATTTTGATGTTACCTATTAGGTTACACACATTCAAATTTTGTTTCAATCTACTCGTTTACTCTTTTCCCTCTTGATACGAGCTTTGACCCCATTCCACAATTTCCTCAAGGCTAAACTGTTGTTGATAATTTCCACTTTTTCAGTCACAGTGCCTCTATAACCTCTGCCTCTATAAAACGTCCCTGTAGGCCTCAATGAATTTTGAAGGGCACAAACCCCGTGACCATATGTACAGAGTGATCATTCGTTCCATCATATCATCTGGTTTCAATCCCTTTTCCAATTGACACATGCAGATGGTCACTAAGAGTACTATGAAGCCTCTAAATCCCTCCCCGGCTCTTTGGATACCCCGGAGTGTTGAGATGTCATACTATTTCTAATGATTTCATTTCCTCTCTAATATCCTCATAATCAAATTCTCTTTGCATACCCCTGTCTGACCAATATTCTATCAGGGTATGCCACAGCTATTTTACTGAATATAACTACAACTGTAATCCACTTGAATCCATTCCAAGTGAAAGTGACTACTTGTAAATCGCTTAAGCATATGCCTTAGCGATTTACAAGGCTTGGTGTTTCCTCCTGTCTGGCTTGGGGAGGACGGGCCTACCTGGTCGTTGCATTTGCAATTGCATTGACAGTCATTGCAGGTGAAAGCCAGTTTGCCACGTTTTCTTTTCCTGGCTTATAAGCAAAATCCATAATCGCTATACAATCATCAGCACAGATCATTTGCTGAAAGGAGCGAGTGATCAGCGCCGTCGATTCTTTTAGTTTCCTGACCCACTGGTCTGTATGGACTTCAAATCTTCTTCTGAAAAAGTAGGGTCTAAAGTGGTTCACTGCCCAAACAATCCAACAATAACTCACGTTCCAAAGCACTGTAACGGGCCTCCGTCTTTGTCAGGCTTCTACTAGCGTAGACTATGGGACAAGCCCTCTTCTCATATTCCCAGGAGAGCACTGCACCCAGCGCATTCTCACTGGCATCCGTCAAAAGGGCAAACAGTCTCTGAAAGTGGGGAAATGTAAGGATCAGTTTCCTCTGCAGCTGTTGTATACATTTCTGAATCCGATGTGCCATGTCTGCCATTACAACTATCTTGGATCCCTTTGCCTTTTATTGTGTTTGGTAACTCTATATATACATCTTTGATCAGCTGATCTACTTAATCACCTGATATAGCCATTGTCAGCTGACATTTCACTGAGACTATAATTCCCCCCACCAGTTTACGAACATTAACTGTTATACCAATATTACAGTACACCAGTATATAACTTTTATATATATACACACATAGATAAAACAATGCTCAAATTATAACCATTTAGGAATTTTCAACTATAAGCCAAATAAATACAAGTGTTAATCATAACTCTCACATAACGTATAGCTCACAAGATTTACAAATTAAAAATTTAATTACAAAATAAAAATTTGTTTGAATAACTTATAAATAAAGGCAGGAATGTTCTTAAGTTATGCTTTACAATTAGCAAAGATTGTTAGGTTAATTAAAGTCTTTTTGGAGTTTATTGTAATGATTTCCATTTCAGTTGAAACTCTTTTTATTACATTTATATAATTTCCCATTTTAAATGTAACCTTTTTCAATTCAATTACAATTTTTTACATTTCTAGTGTGTATTTTTTTCATTTAACCCATAATCTAATCTTAATTGAATAAATTAATAAAAATTATATTATATTTCTTCTTATATTTGAAAATAATTATTTTAATTATTTTAGTTACGGTATGAGTCAGCTGTTGCATCCTCGCTGTCTAGTAGATGCTCCGACATCTTCGCTTCTATTCGCCCCATCAGGCGTTCGCCCCCTTTTAAAAAATGATTTAATTCTCCGGTCTCTCCGGTGAATTTTTCTAGGTCAGATACCGCCTTTCTCAGGTCCTGGGCAGTTGCCGTACGGACCTTAATCCGTTCTAGCGTAGTGGCATGATATTGCGCTGAAGAGACTTCTGGTAATGGTTGCATCACCTGCGGAGGTGGGTTGGCACCTGCTAAAGCTTGGTTGACTGCAGCTTGTTGAGTTTGGTTGACTTCAGCTTGAGGTTGGTTGTTTTGGTTCATATTCTCTAGGTTCAGAACTGCTTTTCACTAATCCGTTACTGGTCATAATTCAAAGAGAACAATGAATAAAAAAAAAAATTTCTTTTAGACTGAAAATTAATCCGGTATCTAAAGTTCCCGGGTTTCGGCACCAGTTAAGTATTGGCGAAAGCACAATGTCCAAAAAGAGAAGAAGGAATAAGATCTAACTCGCTTGAACTGCTGTAAAATACTCGCTTTATTGTATTCGGTACATCTCTTATATACCCTCGATCAGCTGATCTCCTCAGTCAGCTGACATCGAAATAACAGCTGACTCATACCGTAACTTATCAATAATGACATATTGAAATAATTTTTAGCATATTTTTCATATATTAGATCATTTTTATTAAGATTCATTTTCATCTAGTTATAAATGAAAAAAAAAAAAGTTATTCATTTTTAAATATTTAATATTATTTTAGAATTTCATACTTTCTAGACAGAAATATTCATCCACTCAGACCACATTCAAGGGTTAAGCTTTATTTTAAATTGTATTTAAAACATTCTGAAAATACTTGCTGCACCTAGGAATACTGCTATATGCCCTTCTTGTAAATGGTATCATCAGAGATGAGGCTGTTACACAATACCAGTGATTCTCAAATAACAGATGATTTTCAACAAAAACTCATCTCCAAAAATCAAAGAAAAAAATTCTCAATGTTCTTAGGTTACCTAGTAGTTTTTATGAGTCTATTTCAACTGTTCTTCGAGTGTTGTACTTTTTTATTACTATAAAACACACAGTTCTTTCTCTCTATCATTTATTAGCTTGGATTGTCCATTCGAATTTATGATATTCTGCTTACAGGTCTTCAAATCCAGATCTTTTCATAGTTTATCATTTCTCCTGGCCAAGAGGCAAAGCTTCCAGCCAGCATTCTACCATATTTTATTCCTTTATCCTGGTTTAAGCAGTATATAGTAAATTTGTAGGGATTATGATTTTTTTTTCAAAAGCTGAGTATTTATAATATGTTTATATATGAAGGCCAGCTGTATTTTTCTTCTTCTTTTCAAGGCAATATTTGTGTGTGTGTGCATATTTTCAATAACTATTTTTCGTTTACTTGATGGTTTCAACCTTTGTTTTTTCCAATTTCTAATTGATTATTTTCACAAAGTTTAATAAAAAATTAGGAATAAGAAAATAAGATTATAACTAACTATTTACCTAGTCCAAAGAATGAACTTCCTTGAGCAGATAAATCCTTTCCTTGATTTGAAAATGTTGTGATTAATGCCAAGCCTAGATCTCTTGATTTACTTGATCCAAAAATGATATTGTACAACTTAAGTTCAGTTATAGACTCAGTTGTAAATAATTCAATGGATAACAAAACTAAAAGAGCATTAATAGATTCACGGCGTACAGGATTTGTGTCATGACTGAAACCAAAAGAAATTTCCCTATGTATTAAACAGATTCAAATACCACCTGATTTATATATAAATATTATATTAAAATAAAGAATAGAGATTACAGATGTAAGTGCTTAGGAATCAAAGCAGCACTGGACCACCTGGATTAAACCTCCAAATTTGCTACCCCAACATGATCAGCTATGATAGACTCTGACAGTCACTTTCATATTTAACTCTCCATTTCTCCATTAGCAGATATGACACAAATTAAACAGAAGAAATAGGGATAATATTTTAGTAATGAAGAATATTTACTAGAATTGGTTTATAAAGTATTAAACTAAAACACACATGAACAAAGAAGAGTAATAAAATCTAATATTCTATTTGATTATTTTGTAACTATTTGAAGATTAATGAACAAACAAGAATGAAATAACTTGTAGTCTTAACACAAATAACATTTGAGGATAAAAAATTTAATCCACGCTGTAAGACAGTAAATTCATGAATAAAAAAGAAAAAGAATAACATCCCTTTAATTGACCATTGCAACAGCAATTAGGTCTATTGTAATTCTCATGTGTAAATTTTCTCTCACATGCCATCGTACATATATATAATACAGTTGTATTGATCCATCCAGGAGTGATGGATTTTGCTGAATGAGGTATCAAAAGAAAAGGAATTTAATAGAGAATTGACGAATCTTAATTTTGATTCTTAAATTCTTACTGGAACATTAATATAAGTTATTAAAAACTTTGACAGATGTAAACTGGTGGATTGAGATGGTACAAATTGAGTATTAAAGATTTTGACAAGGACATCAATACCCAAATACCTTCCTCCGGAACACATATTGGACCCTGTTTTTCAAAGCCCAAAAATGAACCATTTTTGAGATAATGCATGAATTAGGTACGGGTCAACCTCATTAAAAGCCTAGCTCCCACAGTGCGATGGTTGCCATGGGATACTTATCACAAGTATCCCTTGTGAGGATGAATGAAACATCATTCTTTCCTATGCCAAACCTTAATACACATATGAATATGAAGTATGAGCACTCCTCAAAGAAAAAGGGAATTAAGACAGAGCTTACTCTTTTTTTTTTTTTTGTATTAACTCAGTAGTGTTCAAAATATATAAAGTATAAAGTTAATACTCTCTGGGTGCCACTGGATTGGGATTAGTTACCATTAAAGAGAATAAAGAATTATATCTAATGTGAGAGTTCTTGCTAGGGAAAACTAGTGTTTATTTATTTCTACTATGTTTTGCAGTATTAAACCAGGCTAAAATGACATTAAAAATTAGGTAACAATATGATATGCATAAAGTTATTATATTTGAATTAAAAATTATTAATCTTATGTAATTATTTCTTATAACATCTAAAAAGCTTTTGTCATTACAATACAATTAATTCACAATTTTTCATTTTGATGAAATAGATTAGATATAGGAATAGACTAATTTTCAACTGAACCCAACTATTAGAAAGCCAAAAGAATTGTTATGAACATGCCTCTGGGTTTGAATGGCTGGCCAATCACATAATTATAGTAAGTATTCTAAGAAGAAAATATAACATCTCTTAATAACATTTTTAATCTAGGAAATGTGGTTTGACATATACTTTCTAGCTCCACTTAACTAAAAAAAAAAGTGCAACCATTCAGCTGACCTACTGATTGTAGTAAAATCTTACAGCATAACTTATTTGAAATAAAGGGAACAAATGATACCAACGTTTCATAATTATACAAACAATTATTCAAGTAAGTTAATACTGTAAAAGATGAGGTGAAACTGGCTTCCTTTATTTATACCAATAGTATAACTTAAACATACATCATACAGCCCAAATATTTATTATAAGATTTAAAACTATTAGATTTTATTTCTTATAAAAATAATAATAATAATTCAAGTTTTTGACTATGTTTGTTCTTAGAGATTATAATACAAACATGTTAGTAGAAAGGGCCTCTTACAGGCTCAATTTTCTGTGATAATAATATATAAATTCTTTACCACGTGAATTATAAATAATTAACAATAAATAAACTTACAAAATTGGCAATGCTATTAAAATATTCATCAGTCCATTTATGAGTTGTACAACCAGAGATTCTGCCTTAAATGCATCTCTACTCATGGATCCTGTAATGAAATAAATAAATTTAAAAAATGATAAACTTTATAATAATTAATACTAATGTATGGGATTATTCAGAAACTAATGTCCCTGTTCTGTTAATCAGTTAATTATTTTAATAATATAAAAAATGACTGTCAATCTAGGTATTATGAAATTCCAAAAGATAAATATTAAACAGGACTCTCCAATAAATCAATGCTGATATTACAGCTTGGTTCTTCCATAGAAAACCTTTCTTTATTATATGCTTATGTATTTTTAATTAAATTTTGGTAGTATGTAATTGTATGTATAGATTTCCACATCTTTGAAAGTGTAAATGATCAGAAATAATAAATAAGAATGAAGTTTTCACATGACGCTGGAAGTGCTGCCTTTTAGGAGTTCATGCAGCACCCATAAATCAAACTTCTTCACTTTTCTCATCTTCAATCACAATGGATTGTGAGTTATCTGACTAACCACCAGTTCAGTACAGCCTAGGTCTGCAGATCCATTTCTGTCTGTGTGGCCGTTCAATATAACACCTTCCTCAGGATTTAGTCCTCTACTATTCCTCAGTAGATATCAGGCCCACCAAAGTCAACTTATCTTAATGATGGTGACAACATTGGTATTACTGTAACGGGCCACCAACTTGACATTGGTGCACTGTATCCAGACTTCATCTTTACAAACCGCCCAATAGATTCTAAGGAGGATTCTATGTACAAACTTAGCGAAATTCTATTTTTGAATTCTAAAAGGCTGAGTTCCAATCTATGGGTGTGAGTCTGAGTTGAAACTCATAAAAGAATAAACCATGGATGTCTCCATGGTTGTATTTGATGGTATGCTAAAACATAAGTCATGAATTGGGAAGAAAAAAATTGATAATTAATTATTTATTAAATCATGTTAGTTATTAGATCAAATTATTTATTAAAGCATGTTAGTTAACAACAGGAGACGAATAAATCCTCTACTAATTTCCAAAATAAAAAAAAACAATTATTGGATATGAAACAACCTAATATTAACAAGGACAAAAAGCGATAATATTACACAAATGAGTAAATATTTTGCTTACCACGATTTTCAATATGTTTTATGACTTCACATTCAGGAAATTTATGAACAAGGTGTTGCAAGTAATATCTTGTAACAAGCAAAGCATTGTATGTCTGCAAACTGTATTTAGTACTGCAAAAAAAAACTCAGATGACTTAAAGATTAATTGGTTTCAGTATTAAAGAATAATAACTATTTAAAGTTAATGCAGAAAAGAAATTTAGGTGGTAATAAGCTCCTTTACATCATATTCCAAACAAAGATATTGATAATTAAAATTACTACATTATAATCAAGACAAATAATCTTTCTCAAGAATTACATTATTAAAATTCAAATCAAGATATATGTTTCAAATTTTCAGAAGAGTTCATTTATCAGTTAGTTATAAAAAATACAAAAAAAAAAAAAAAAAAAACAGCTTTGAGTCTAAAAGATAGAAAACAGTTGATACACAATAAATAGTATTAGAGAAAAAACAATAAGTATAGCTAGTATGATACCAAAGAATAAGGAATAAAATAAGAAAGCTAGGTCCTTAAGTATCCAAAAATGGATGTCCAATGTAAGATTAGTGGTATTATAATTTACATAAATAATGGTATATAAAATAAAAAAAGTATAACCAAAAGAAATCACTACTAAGATTCAATAAAACTATTATTTTTATAAATAAATTTATTTTTTCTGATTATTAGGTTAGTGCCATGCCCATTCCACAGTTCATAGAATACTGGACAGTAAGAGCTTTATTTCTTTTCTATATAACAATCTCTATACTTTTTACATTTATTACTAATTTTTCATAACATATCTCAATAATACCATAAAATGTCGCATTTTTACTATCAGAAGTGTAACTTAATATTTTAAAATTATTTGAAAGAAGTGTTTATTTTAGATTATAATCTTTTCAGGAAAGTTCTTTATAATCATCAAGGATCTTTTCTTTCAAATTCATTTTGCCTATTAGCTTGAAATATTTTCCTGATGTAAATGGCATTGTGGAGCTGCCAAATGAAAAAAAATTCACAAAATGCAGTATTTCATAATCTTCAAGTTAAATAGTAAAACAATTCTGACAAAAGAATGTTGAGCTCAATCAAAAACCTAGTTCATGGTTTTAAATAATCCAAAAATCCTTCATTTAGTAGATGCAATGTGCCAGAAATAACAGGTATGTTAAATGTCATTTCAGCAATCTTTGAAAAAAAAACACCTTTTTAAACGTTATTAAAGATATCCATTAGTAACCCCTTTAATGTTTAAAAGGAGAATGAAGAAACAGTCAACACCAACTGTGAAGGGGTAAAACACTAAACTCCTAGTTATAAGAAATCAAGGAGGGAACAATCAAAAGTTTTAGGTAGAAAATTTTATGCTGGTTAATTTTGAACATCAAGTCTGATATAGTAGAACCCATAGTCCTAGAGATTTTAAGAGAAAAATAACAGAAAATCAATACTTCATTTCCCCAAATCCAAACTTACATGGCAACTCTCCAACCTTGGAAAGGCCTCTTGCATGCTTGTATTTATGTGTGAATGAATGTGTAATACTACAGTGTGAGTGTTATTAATATATTCTCCTTGTTTCTAAGCTTCAATATTTTATATCTTTATATATTTATTAAATCAATTGTTATTTTATCGTGTGTTATTCAGGAATTGTATGCTATTTATTACTTACTTATTAAATTTTGCAAGCTTCACATATTCCGTTGAACTTGCCGATTTATATGATACAACAATTTATAAATCGATTGCTTTAATTCATATATTTCTATTCAATATTTATTCATTAATTACATGCTTTATAACTAATTTTCACGCCTATTACGATTGTTTTAACCCCATAAAAAAAAAAAAATCGTTGATCATAAATCGTTTTATACATTTTTCCATTTTCATTGTTAAAATCGTTTTGCTTATTTTTTCATTTAAATTGTTCAATCGTATCTATTTATTTCCCTTATATAGAGAATAGTTTAATCGTTATTTAATATGGGTTTAAATGATGAATCATGTACCGACATCGATAGGGTTCAGACACTGGAGCGCAAGCTATGGCGCGTTAAACGGGCTCTCCTTAAGTTGGGCTCACTTGCACTCGTTACCGCCGCGGACTATGACTCGTTTATCGATTTTGAAGTCGATTATGACAAGTGCAAGACACTTTGGGCGGAATATAAGGCAATTTGGGATGAGTTGGACTCCGCATACGCGTCCTCGAGAGCTTCTGCGATGCCGTCTGATTGGGAAGCGGATTGTGACGTGATCCGAAACGACCTGCGACAGGCCGATGTGCGGTACCGCAGGATTAGGTCTCAACGCGACTCCACCGCTCAGGGAGCCAAACCGGGCTTTGCCGCGCCGACCTACCCGTCCCAACTGCCCAAAATTCGGATCCCGGAGTTCGATGGTGAGCTGTCCTCTTGGCTGCGGTTTTGGGACACTTTTATCGCTCTTGTTCACGACAACACGCAATAGGCACCCGTAAGCAAGATGCATTATTTAAAAAATGCCCTTAGTGGGGAACCCGCGTCGCTGCAAGCCGGATTCCCTTTCGATGCCAGCTCCTATCAGCCGGCTTAAGACGCGCGTGAATATAATAATCCGCGCGTTCTCGCTTCAAGATGCCTCCAAAGGGTCTTGAACCACAAATGCCCCACGTCTGGCGGAGAACGCGCGAAATACACATCATATTTGGCTGAGGTGGCGGAGGGTATCGAAGCGTTTCGTGGTTTGGGCCTGGAGGATGAGTCGGACGTCATCCTGTCCACACTGGCTCTTCGAGCTTGCCCATGCAAGCAGCGAATTCCCCACCGTCGATGAGATTATAGCGTTCGTGAGACAGAGATTAATGGCATGCAAGCTATCTCACGAACTCAATATGCAGCCTCATTCCGACGCTACACGCGACACGGGTGGAGTCTCCTTGCTTCCCAGCAAGGTCGGCAAGAAGGACCGAGTTTCTCCGGATCCACCCGGCACTTCTTTTCGCGGGAAATCCGTCTCTCCCGGGAAAGAACATTGTCCCCGTTGCGAGGGGCGGTGCTTCCGCTTTCTGGCCTTATCTCTTCAGGAACGAAACGACTTTATCAAGTCAACCGGTCTGTGCCGGAACTGCCTGAGGCCGGGTCACCACGCTCCAAGGTGTCCTTCGGAATTCACGCAAATTTTGTCGCGCCAAGCACCACAGCGTGTTGCATGTGAAAAGCCGATCGGGTTCTCCCGCGGCCGTCACTTCGCCAAAGTCCGCAGATTTTGTGGGTCATACCCGTGCTAGGTCTGGTCTTCGGGAATGTTGTTCGGAGACAATCATGGGCACTGCGTGCGCCCTATTGAACGGGTCTAAAGATTCCGCGCCCGCACGGCTACTACTGGATTCCGGCAGCTAGTACACCATTGTTACTGCCGAACTCGCGACGAGGATTGGCGGCCAGCTGCAACCTTTCGACGGAAGTATCGCCGGTTTAGGAGGTACTCAAGTCGCCAACATCAAGGGTGCGATGACGTTCAGGCTTCGGTCCTTTATCGATGATACCACGAACTTCAAGGTCCGTGCGCTCGTTGTTGATCGGATCACCTCCGACTTGCCCAGGCGTCCGGTTCCTTCGCGGATAATCGGAGATTAGTCTCGTCACGTTCTGGCCGACCCTTCCTTTGGCGTTCCCGGCCCCATCGACTTGTTCATAGGCGTTAACCTATACCCCCGCCTAGTTACTGGTGCTCCCACCAAGGCCTTCAGGGATGGTCACCTATACCTCCTGCCGACGGTACTCGGTAAAGTCGTTATGGGGACTTGCTCGGACAGCATTTCGTTCACCGGCATCTGGCTCCTCATACAGGAAGATGCAACCTCTGTGAGTCAGACCAATCGAAAACCCGACAACCTCGGTGCAGTTAAACGTAGGCGCCCACGCCGTCGCATCCGTTCGCAATCGCTCCAAAGCATCCTCACACCTAGCATCCTCGCAAAAGCGTTACGGCTAGGTCTCTCTGTTTTCACGGTTCCCAGCGCACCCGCGCGTCGCTCTACACTATCTCGCGCTCTGCACATAACGTAAACTGAGCCTTCTTTCGTTGCGCTTGGGGTTTTTGAGGGTGGGCGGCAGGATTTGCTCTCTGCGAGCCAAGCGTTTTGTCCAACATTCGGAATTCGTTGATCGTCTCGCATCTCCAACCGTCTCACGTCACCAGCCGTTGACCAGGGACATTCGTAATCGTTAATGGTCAACATGTATTTATGTATATGTTTGTCTTGTTTTTATTTTCGTATGTTTTGCATGTTTCGTTATAATATTTATTGTTATCGTTTGTTACCTACGGGCCCTCTTATCTGGAACGGGGTTATTTATCTATTTTTAAGGCAGACTGCGCCTTCCCCGTCTCTTTGCATTTTTCAATTTGTAAATCCGGCTGAGCCAAATTTAGGTGGGCGGTATGTCGGATTTTAGTAATCCGATTTTTACCGTTTTTTTTCGAATTTATATAAAGTCGGGATCGGGGGTCTCATTTTCTGATGCCTCCCCTTGCCGCGGACGTCGGAAGACCCCGAAGACGCTGCGACTGCAATGCTACCCCAGCCTATGCACTGTGCAAGCTAGGACCTGGCCTACCCCTACCATCACACCAGAGTCCAGGACACGCTGGCCAGCCACGGAGGAACCAAGACGTCTCTTCAGACACCAGGCGAGGATACATGGTTTTCACCATCTTCGCCAACCGCTGAACCTGCACAGGAAAGCGGCTAGAAGACGTCACTGCGGCGGCGAAGACGTCACACACTCAGATAAGCCAATAGAATATATGAGACCCCAATGTTCTGTTTTTATACTATTATAGATAATAATTCTGAACTAACTCAATAATCCGTTTGCCCCTCCAAGGAATTAACATTATAAATAAAACGGAAAATATATGCATGTTAATTAGCAGCAAGTCTCACAATTTTCAGCCCTCCTTTTCCACACTAATAACATTTTAATTATAATCGTAAAATTACACTCGGGACACCTGCAGTATAGCACGAGCAGGTCCCGATGTAAACACCACCCTTCCGCGCTGCCTTTGACTGTCACATAAGTGGCAGTCTCTCTGCCTTTCGAAGTACCTGCGGGACACTGGCAAGGACACCGGCAAACGTCAACTTGTCCTTCTTCTCCTCTTTTTGCTCCTCCTTCTTCCCTTTCTTTCTCTTTACCAGGACCCAGTCCTCCTTGCCGGCATCGTGCTTTTCCTTGGGGCTCTGTGGGCTCATTCGCCTCCCCACACTTGCATCTGTCATTGAGAAGTCCGATTCGACATTGAGGGCCCATCCACATCCTTCTCGACCATTATATTCTCCTTCGTTGGCCACCTACTTTCTTTGTCGGGCATTAAAGTCACCGACAAGTCCATCGATGACCCTTTTCCATCGTTAAAATCTCCTGATTTACCATCGAAGGCCCGCTTCTTTTTTCGCCCACCGTTAAAGTCTCCGTGATTGTCAAACTTTTCTCTTCATTTCCGGCCATGATATGGGCCCCAGAAGGAATATTTAAACTTTCATTGATTATAGACCTTCCCCTCTAGGGCAAGGAGCACGGCGCGACACCACTCCAGGCACCTCACTCCAACAACCAATTTAACTTTTAAACTTTAAAAATGTATTACTCACCCTAGGGTCCTCCGATTGGGGTCATGTAGGTATTCGTTTTTCTCAGATTTTTGTGCTCTATACAACTGTCTACTGCACAAATTGATACCGTTAATTTTTTCGGTCATGTGGGGTGAAAACCACCTCGTGGCCCCACTCTTTTCCTAAATTCCGCCAAAACTACTAGGTGGAATTTGTTCAAATTTCACTCCAAACTAAAACACTTCTGTACCAACGTTTAGGCACACTCCTGTTCTCAAAAATATCTCTACAACCACTTTAAAAACACTTCGAAAATTTTAAATCTCTCTACACACGTCCTCTCTACTCGGCAGTCAGTAGACAACTCAACTCTCCAACCACCTAATGGACTCCCTAACTAGTTCTGAGTATTCCTTTTAGGATAGAGCGGACCTATAAAGCCTTAATTTATGAAACTATCCCACCCTGATAAATTCTACTAATTTTCTACAAAGAGACAATTTTAAATGTTAATGTTAGCTCTAGTACCAAAAGCTTGTTTAGGCAACAATATTTTTTAATGTTTACTCCCTTCTCTTTGTATACAGTACTAGTTACATACTAAAAATAGTTTGTTTTTTATACCATAACCAAAATTATTATGTACTAGATTAAGATAAAACAGACCAAGTAATGAAATTAAACTATTACAACTAAACTAATGATAAAACAACTAATCATTATCAGGAATAACTAAACCCCAATAGTTTTGAGGAATTTACTCACACTGCATTATTTGATGACTGGAGCAGATAACTAGATTTTTTCAAAAATATCCTCAAAAGTGTGCCAAAATTTCCAGTTTTTAAGTTGTTAATAGCTAAATGATTGAACAAAAATTTATTTTTTTCAAACAGCTTTTTGTCATCTTCACTGCAAAAAAATGAATATTAAAATAAAACAAGCATAACCTTTGATAAAGGTTAGCTAATAATACACTACTATTTTCGGCGGCAGTTCTGACTTATAAATATTTTATAATAAATGCGTTTACTTACTTCTAACTAATATTTATTATACTTTAGAAGAACTAAATTATAATACTTAGACTCTGTAACCTGAAAATAGATCTGAAACATTTATTTTATATGGTATTTTTTTTTATAAGAATAAGATAATTGTTTAATAGTTAATCTGACTAGAATAATAAGATCCTCTTGAGCTGTAATTTAATAAGAATAAGATATTTATTTTATAGTTTGTCTGAATATAATAGTAAGGTTCTCTTGAGCTGTAATTTAATAAGAATAAGATATTTATTTTATAGTTTGTCTGAATATAATAGTAAGGTTCTCTTGAGCTGTAAGTTAATAAGAATAAGATAATTGTTTAATAGTTAATCTGACTAGAATAATAAGGTTCTCTTGAGTTGTAAATTAATAAGAATAAGATATTTATTTAATAGTTTATCTGAATATAATAATAAGGTTCTCTTGAGCTGTAAATTAATAAGAATAAGATAATTGTTTAGTAGTTGATCTGAATATAATAATAAGGTTCTCTTAAGCTGTAATTGAATAAGAATAAGAAAATTGTTTAATAGTTAATCTGAATTTGATAATAAGGTTCGTGATATTTTTTTTATAACATACAACTAACTTTACAAAATCGTGAGATACTTTTTTTTTATCTTTTCATTAATACCCGCACCTGTCAAATACAAAATTGACAATCAGTGGACTGCCTGACTGTTATATTAATTAAACAAATAGCATATTAGCCCATCCCTAACCATCTTCTCCTCACACATATTATACAGGGTCAACAATCTTCTCATAATTTTATATTTGTTAAAGAGGGAATATGTATTAGGTTTAAAGGGTAAAATTGTATTTAGATATATGGATAAATAACAGGGAAAAAATGATCTTATCCTCATATATATCATAGAGGGTCAACAATCTTCTCATAATTTTACATTTTATATTTGTTAATAAGGGAATATGTATTAGGTTTAAAGGGTAAAATTGTACTTAGATATATGGATAAATAACGGTGAAAAAATTAATAAAAAAAAGGATGAAAATGTAGAAACAATTAAAGTATTTGTTACAATCATATTTAATCTACATAATTTATACAAAAAGTAATTAATACATTGGAAAAGTTAATAAAGGTATTATTTCGGTAAAAATGAAAACAATAAGAAAAATAGTTTTAGTTCCTTACAAATATATCATTTAATATTTTAAGATAAGTATATGAAGTTTCTATAAATTATCAGGTTTATTAAGACTATTGAAAACCCATTATACAGTGAAGTCTCACTTATACGAAACATTCAGTTATGCGAAGAATTTCTCAATCCCCTGCAAAAACCCCTTAATTATGTGTATGTAATTATCCATTTATACGAAACTTAAGTTATACGAAACATTCAGTTATACGAAGGAAAGTTTGGACCCTCTTTATGTACATATTAGTAAATTTTATTCAGTTCTACGAATTTTTTTTTTCTTCCGTGGCAAGACAAAGGACAAAAAATACCGTGAAAAACAAAACAGTAAACAACTTTTTTCCACGAATAACATCCGGTCCCAATGACTCTTAATGTTTACATTCTACTCCCTACTTTCGATTCAAAATAAAAATTGTCAGTCTCTCGTTAACGCCTGAAGTGAATATGTGTGAAAAACAGAAAAACCTCAAAAAAATTTTACCATCATGAGCAAAAAAAAAATCTCTTTCTATGGAAGACAAAATTAAAATTTTAAAAGAAGTTGATAACAATCCGAATGTAACGAAAACTGAAATCTCGAAAAGATTAAAACTTCCATTGTCGTCCCTCGCAACAATTGTTCAGAAAAGAGGAGATAGAAGCCAACTTTATTAGGGCTGGGCCAAGTTGTGCAAAAAGAGCTCGAACTTTTGGAAAAGGCTTTGGTTTCACCAAAAACGGGCAGAGAGTATCCCAATAAGTGGACCATTGCTCCAGGAAAAGGCCCTGGAATTTTCTAAAAAACTAAACGTCACTGGAGACTTCAAAGCATTTACAGGATGGCTTCAGAAGTTCAAATTAAGGCATGGGATTACTTGTCAGAGGGTCTGCGCTAGTGTTGATGTCTCGTCGGTTGACCATTGGAAAAAAGAGGTCCTACCAACAATTGTAAAGGACTACTCCTTACGAGACATTTTTCATACCGATGAAATGGGACTATTCTTTAACTTGCCCTCCAAAATATTGGCTGAGAAGAACGACTCCTGCTTCGGAGGAAAGAAAAGCAAACAACGAATAACGGTGCTTTTAACAACAAACACTGATGGAATAACCAAATGCGACCCCTCGTAATTGGAAAATCACAGAAACCCCGATGTGTCAAAGGCGTACGGACTTTCCCATCTGACTACGACTACAACACAAAGGCATGGATGAAAAGAAAAATTTTCGAACAGTATCTTCAACGTTAGATTCAAAAATGGGGAAAGAAAAAAGAAAAATTCTTCTTTTAATGGACCGCTGTGCCGCCCACCCTCCAGAAATCAAATTAAAAAATGTTCATGTTGAATTTTTTTCAGCAGATTGTACAAGGCCCCTTCAGCCGCTTGACCTCGGCATAATTGCTACAATGAAGGCTTACTGCCGAAAACACCTTTTGCAACACACAATATCACTCCTAGAAGCAGGAAAAAAAGCAAAGATGTTCTTCAGGTAAGCTTTAAACATAATATGGAAACTATGTACATATTTGCAATCAACATATTTTTTCCTATGCTTTTACAGGCTATGCAGTTCACATCAGTAGCTTGGAATGCTGTTCAGCCTACTACTATCGAAAAGTGCTTCCTTAAAGAAGGATCGCTCTAAACGATTTGAGACAGGAAGAAACCACCAAAGAAGTAGAAGTTTTCAAAAACCCTCTGGAGTGGTCGAATGTTCTTCCGACATTACATTCAAAAATTTCGCAGAGTACGACAACAATCTGGCAGTCTGCGCACCTCAAAGCAACGAAGCCATAATCGCAGAAATTGCCCCAACACCAACCGAAGGAAGCTCGGATGATTCCAATTCAGATGACAAAGATGCTTTGCCTCTTCCATCTTTTCCAGAAGCTCTTGAACCATTTGAAATTGTAAAACGTCTTATATATGCGAAAGAAATTAGCAAGAAGGAATCTAACCCCTTAACAGAATGCGAAAGACTGATGTATTCAGCCAAAAGTAAGCAATTTTTTTGTCAAAAATTAAAAAATTCGGATTAAAGATAAATTAAATTTTTATACAATAAATAATTGATTTTCTTTCAACTGCATACAACATACAAATATGTACCTACTAAGTACGAGAAAACTTTTTTCAGAAATATAGATCCATAATACATATGTATTGCGTATTCACTTACACGAAATATTCACTTATACGAAGAATTTTTGGTACCACTTCATATTCGTATAACTGAGACTTCACTGTAGTACTATGTCAAAAATATTTTATTTTAATAAAATAATGCTAACACACATTTCAGGTTACAAAAATATTGTTTTTTTAATATATACTAATAACTCACATATTAAAAAGATTATCTTCCATGAACTATTCCTTTATTTAAACAATTACATGTCTACTACAATCAACATATTGTATAAGTTCTGGCAATTATTTAAACAAACACTCCTTTAAATTAAATCTAGTTATTAATTAGAGACATCATATTAAAAACATACGAGACTTTGACAACAAAATTGAGTAGGTCAGTTTCTATGGCCAAAACAAAACTTATTGACTTTTAATTCAACAATATATCACAAATTTGTACTTCATTAATTCTTTTGACATAATTTTCGCCTTTGAATTCATAGCGTACTGATGATAAGCTATGACTGATGATATTTACTTGATTTAATTATTCATTCACTGTACAAATATATGGAGGATGGTGGCATGAAGGAAGGCCGAGTTAGATACCTTTCTCACGATGGTTGAATTTGAAATCTGGAATGGAAATATATAGGTTATATAACAATAGATATTCTATATTAATGATATTATTCACTAAATTTAAAGTTCTTTAAACAAAAAAATCTACCATGCATTAAGACACTTAATATACAAAATATTTTTGTTTTTATATAAAAACACATATGATTGTATAAAATATAATTTAATGGTATGATTAAACTTTAGCACCAAAGCAATTTCAACAACATGCTTGGCATAATACTTAATCTTAATCAGGTACATTTTCAATTTGAGATATTATTTTCCTCATCGGCTTCTCACCTCTCAAAAAAAAAAAAAAATTTAATGCTATAATTAATATAGTAGAAGATGGCTGATTGACCGTAAAAAAAAAAAAACTCAAATAGTCGCTCTATTTAATTTTTTTTTTACTGCACCCGGACAACATTCCTTTTATTTATAATTAATATATTTTATAATAATCGATTGATGGTATCGGCAATGGCAGATAACAATACTAAATATAAGATCTTCAAATTGAAATCAACTATAAAGAAATTTATTACAAATAGTAAAAATTTAGTTTGTTATAAGCTATATCCAAGCAAATGAACCTGGGAAGATTCAATACTTGATTACTCCATGGCTTCTTGTTGTGGAACCAATCTTTTTTTTATGTCTTATCAGGATCATCTTAACAAGACAATTATGCAAATTATTACAAAAATGGTTTATAATTTATATTTGTATAAGTGGATACCTGATACTGCTAAGAAAAAAGAAAGGATGACAGTGTGTCAGTATTGCAGAAAATGGTTTCCTCGTTCCATCATTACTCATCATGAAACTAATAAACAATGTATGGCAATTTCAAGGGTATAGTTTTACTGTCCAAGCTACTTAAAAAAGAACAGTAGGATGGGTGAATGAATATATTTATTAATTGGTAGTTTAACTAAATTTGAATTTAACTTACAAATAAATTAGGAATCTTTGAATCTTTTAAATCCAAATTTTTATTACTTTAACCATTGGCTCAGTTTTACGATATTCAAAGGGAATTGACTCTGAGAAAATAGACAATAAGTGGGACAATGAACGTTATTGTCACAATAGTACATTTGGGCCCTCCTGAAATCGAATTGCCATTAGTGTTTACTACGGAGACATTATGTTGTAAATCTGGAATGGAAGCTATCTATATATAAAAGAAAATATAAAAATAAAAAAGAAGTTAAGAGAGGGGAAGTTTGGAAAATGTAAAGAAAGATAGATTTCAGAAAACTTTTAATGAAAATCTATAAAAAAAGAAAAGCATTATCACCAGGAGGTAAAAATTACTTCACAAAGTCTTCTCCTTTAGCCTAAGCCCTTAAACGTTTTATATTCAGCAGGAATATACCAGCTATTCCTCAAGCTGGGTGCCACAGCACTCTGAGGTGCCCCAAGTGTATGCTGAGAGTGCCGCAAACGAAAGCTACTTTCCCAAAATATTTAAAAAAATTAAAATAGCAAATATACAGTGCATTCCAACAATTAATGTTCTTCTTTTCCTACACGTTCAACAGCTCTAAGGATAATTAATTGTGCAATTTGTTTTTAGTTTGAAAGGGGTGCCTCAAATTATTCTTTAGCCTAGCAAGGGTGTTGTGAAATTGTTTTAGCCCAAAAAGGGTGCTCTGACAAAAATTTGGGGACTGCTGGTATACAGCAGGTATACATAGCTTAATGTTATGAAGAAAAGAAAACTTGAAATTTGGGATAACTTGTAAAATAAACATTTTATGGTATTGTTATAATATATAATTATCATTTGAAAGATAATTTAACTAACTAAAAAAATACCTAAAGTTCACCTCTATTAGCTAAATCTCTAGAGATTTAGAAAAATTTCTTTCTATATACTCATATAAATGATAAGCTAGAAAGCTAAATGAAAAAAATATATATCTTACTTAGACCAGTTTAAGTTAAGATACAAAGATATAAGATAAGAGAAATAGAGGAGCATAAAAAAATATTTAAAAACACAAAAAGAAAAATATATAACTGATAATTGACATATTTTAAAATAGAGACAATATTTTTACAAAACAGTTGGAAATTTCTTGATTAGTAAATTGAAACTTCCTCATTTAATTTTTGTCTAAGGGTTCAATATTTTGTAATCATTTTTTTTTTTCAAGGATATATCCTCATTACTTTTTACTTCTTTATTCAATCATTTTCGCCATTTGTTCATCATCTGGTCCAGTTTTAAATTATCCTATATTGTGTATCTTCACAACTATGATTTATGAAATCATCTGCTTCACTTAAGCCTTTGTTACAGGATGTACAATCAAATGTTATACTTCCTTTCACATATAATTTTTCATGATGAGTAATGATGGAACGAGGAAACCATTTTCTGCAATACTGACACACTGTCATGCTTTCTTTTTTATTAGCAGTATCAGGTATCCACTTATACAAATATAAATTATACCATTTTTGTAATAATTTGCTTAATTGTCTTATTAAGATGATCCTAATAAGACATAAAAAAAGGATTGGTTCCACAACAAGAAGCCATAGAGTACCCAAGTATTGAATCTTCCCAGGTTCATTTGCTTGGATATAGCTTATAACAAACTAAATTTTTACTATTTGTAATAAATTTCTTTATAGTTGATTACAATTTGAAGATCTTATATTTAGTATTGTTATCTGCCATTGCCGATACCATCAATCGATTATTATAAAATATATTAATTATAAATAAAAGGAATGTTGTCCGGGTGCAGTAAAAAAAAAAATTAAATAGAGCGACTATTTGAGTTTTTTTTTACGGTCAATCAGCCATCTTCTACTATATTAATTATAGCATTAAGTTTTTTTTTTGAGAGGTGAGAAGCCAATGAGGAAAATAATATCTCAAATTGAAAATGTACCTGATTAAGATTAAGTATTATGCCAAGCATGTTGTTGAAATTGCTTTGGTGCTAAAGTTTAATCATACCATTAAATTATATTTTATACAATCATATGTGTTTTTATATAAAAACAAAAATATTTTGTATATTAAGTGTCTTAATGCATGGTAGATTTTTTTGTTTAAAGAACTTTAAATTTAGTGAATAATATCGTTAATATAGAATATCTATTGTTACATAACCTACATATTTCCATTCCAGATTTCGAATTCAACCCTCATGAGAAAGGTATCTAACTCGGCCTTCCTTCCCACCACCATCCTCCATATATTTGTACTGTGAATGAATAATTAAATCAAGTAAATATCATCAGTCATAGCTCATCATCAGTTTAAATAAAGGAATAGTTCATGGAAGATAATGTTTTTAATATGTGAGTTATTAGTATATATTAAAAAAACAACATTTTTGTAACCTGCAATGTGTGTTAGCATTATTTTATTAAAATAAAATATTTTTGACATACCACCATAATGGGTTTTCAATAGTCTTAATAAACCTGATAATTTATAGAAACTTCATATACTTATCTTAAAATATTAAATGATATATTTGTAAGGAACTAAAACTATTTTTCTTATTGTTTTCATTTTTACCGAAATAATACCTTTATTAACTTTTCCATTGTATTAATTACTTTTTGTATAAATTATGTAGATTCAATATGATTGTAACAAATACTTTAATTATTTCTACATTTTCATTATTTTTTCATCCTTTTTTTTTTTATTCATTTTTTCACCGTTATTTATCCACATATCTAAGTACAATTTTACCCTTTAAACCTAATACATATTCCCTTTTTAACAAATATAAAATGTAAAATTATGAGAAGATTGTTGACCCTCTCTGATATATATCAGGAAAAGATCATTTTTCCCCTGTTATTTATCCATATCTAAATACAATTTTACTCTTTAAACCTAATACATATTCCCTCTTTAACAAATATAATATGTATGGGAGAAGATGGTTAAGGATGGGCTAATATGCTATTTGTTTAATTAATATAACAGTCAGGCAGTCCGCTGATTGTCAATTTTGTAATTGACACGTGCGGGTATAAATGAAAAGAGTAAAAAAAAGTATCTCACGATTTTGTAAAGTAAGTTCTATGTTGTAAAAAAAATATCACGAACCTTATTATTAAATTCAGATTAACTATTACACAATTTTCTCATTCTTATTCAATTACAGTTTAAGAGAACCTTATTATTATATTCAGATCAACTATTAAACAATTATCTTATTCTTATTAATTTACAGCTCAAGAGAACCTTATTATTATATTCAGACAAACTATTAAATAAATATCTTATTCTTATTAATTTACAGCTCAAGAGAACCTTATTATTATATTCAGACAAACTAAGAAATAAATATCTTATTCATATAAGTACTCACAAAAAAGTTCTTAATTACAGATAAAAACAAATAACACAGGAAGGAAGTTGAATAGTAGGGGAGCGGCGGGAAGATAGTGGAGGATTTCACTACTAACATTTCCCAATAGAAATTCCCTCTAGTGGGAAAAAATCTCTGTCGAAGTTGCGGGAATTTATTTTTCAAACAAGCAGCTGGGAATCGGTCACCTCCGGAGACTCTCGGCTCCGTTCGGAACCATCAGTATGCTCACGTTCGGAAAAAATGGGCCTCCACCATTTTGGGGGAGCTGAGGTAAACATTTACCAAGCTGAAATTTCTATGATCTAGTTGATACTGAATTTATCAAATAATATAAATATTATTTAATCTTCATAATTGTAACTTTAATGGAGTCACTTTTTGGACTTACTTTTGTATTAGTAATATATGTTTACAAAACTGAAAAATTATCAAATGTGTCTTTAATCATAGGATAAATAATAAACAAAACAGTAGAATGTAGACATGCAAGGAAATTAAGACTATTAAAAATTGAAATTTACAAAAGAAATAAGCTAGAGTATTGAATTTAAAGTAGGATTTAAATCAATAAAAAAAAAGTAACAAGATAATAATACATCTAGCTTTAAAGAGTGATTATTACTGTATAGTTATATTTTAAGATTAAAATATAAATACGTAGAAGATAAAATCAACAAAAATAAATAGTTTACACTGTTAATGGTTTATATGGAAATGATAACAAATCATTCCAAAAGGCATCTTGTAGGGGAATATGATCTTTTCCAACAAACTTCAGTAATAAATCATTTTGAGATAGATCTTGGTTTAAGCTACTACTCAAAGCACCCATTGATGTATTTTTTTATAGGATGAGACAGTCACCAAGAAATCTGTAAAAAAAATAAATAAATAAATAAAATAAAAAAATGTAAATGTAGATGGGCTCATTGGATGTGCTCATTTATATATGTGTATATGTATGTATTCTAACAAAATATGAAAACAACCTACAATATAAAAAATGCATTTGTTACACAAAAGGTACCCCCTTCTGTCCTTCAGGATTCCCAGGAGTTAACCTACCTTGAACAAGAAGACTTTTTGGTGTTTTTGATAAAATATGGATAAAGTTTAAATGAATTATCTCTTCAAGATGTTTGGTTTTTGATAAAGATAAAGGAAAAAGAAATTCTTTTGGTATAACCCACTAATGAAGCCATGTGCTTGAATATTCAATTATTACTTTTCAGTGAGCTTTTTGGGTAAAATGGTCATAGGTATATACATACTCAGACATTTGGAAAGATAATGCGATAGAGTGAAGCAGCATAAGTGAATGAGTTCACCAACAGACACTTATCACGAACACTGAGGTAAATGTCAATAATTAAAAATTACTCCAATATACATCTAAATTTGGAAAATTGTAATAAGGTACAAACAATTTCTCTAAAACAAATTAAAAAAAAAAATTAATACAGCACATCCTTAAAATAACAGAGGTGAACTATTTAGTATACCTAAATCTGATTGAAGTTAATAAACAACTAAACTCTAGGATTTTGGTAGAAGGAAGAAATAATGTAATGCTCACTATATTGAGAGTTTTGCCTAGTTACAAATATGATAAGCTTATCATTAAAAATTAAATAGTGAACAGATTTATGCTTCAAAAGTTTTTTTAGTAAATTCTGTTGCAAACGAATATACCCCATAATAATGTGGCATTAACTTAATCATTTATAATTGATATTTTCTTGTTATTCTGTTTACAATTAACAGGATTTCATGGGTTAGTAAAACTAAAGAAATATCACGCTAACATAGCAGGTGGGTGTGAACTCACTTAAACAGAAAGTTTAGATTAGGTTGTTTTAAGTGTCATTTGAAGAGGAGAATCATCCTGAGCTGTAGTCTCCTCCACCTCCTTCCACGACTCAACAATCAAACTTAATCTTGCATGTTACTATTCTATTCTTCGGAAATACATATCAAAATTAAAATAATTGTTTTCATTATCTGGTTTCCAATGAATTAAGGAAGGTTCACCTCTTACTAATATAGCAAAGAATGTACACTGATTAATTTATAAAATTATTTCACACATTAGAGCAAAATAAAGTATTATTACAATATGTGAGTGGTGTGATATTACAAAGGCGATAAAGTACTTAAATGTGAAATGATGCATGGATAAATTCACATGTACTTAATTTAAATTGAAAGTAGTCTTGCAAAATTACACAATATGATGAGACACAATATAGCGGTGAGAAGGTATTTAGAGATGAAAATTATAAATATGTAAAACCAAATGTACTCTTAAGACCACATAACATTTATATACATATGAATTATAACTAAGATTATAGGGTGTACAAATGTTGTTATATTAGTAAGCAGTGGAAACACCATTATTTAATGTTAACTGTAGATATGGGTGTTGGGAACAACAACTGAAGCGCATTTCTCCTTCTCTAAAGGCATGTCATACAGTCTGAACTTTGATTTAGTAAGTTCACACATACTTGCACTTGCTCGGATGACTATTTCACAGTTTTACCCATAGTTCTTCAAGTAATTAATTGGAACCTAATAAAAGTAAAATTTGGTTTATACCAATGCAGAAATTATTACTTTTCCAGCCCAAGTTGGAGTATATAATACACAAGAAGGGAAAATGCAGGTAATCAAGCAATTTAAACATAAATATACAATGGGCTAACAATTATAATTTTTATGTTTTATCCTTATATTATGAAAAATACTTCATTCTGTATATCGTGTAATCTCAGTAATCGGAACAAATTGCTGCAGGGAGACGTTCAGATTACAGAAAGTATTAGGGGAAAAAATCAACAATATGAATGTATATAAGCATTTTTTAGTTTAATGTTTTACATATTTTACTGGAAATTAGAGTTTAAAAATTTAACTTTTTTAAATAAGTAATTTTTTTTTTCAGTGACTTCTACAGAAGCTTCTTCCCTCAGACATTGTTAGAAAAGGACTTGCTGCCATGGAATATCATTTTCTGATATAATATAATTTATGATTCTTTGTTTTTTTTCTCCAGTTCGGAACACTGGAGTGTTTGGACTACTTAAGTTCAGATTACTGAGATTACATGTATTAATAAATCTATATCAAAAATAAAAGGAATTAAATCTTAGTACACCAAAGTCATTGAGCTCATTCATTAAGTAGATTAAAAATAAATAAATTAATTTTAAAGCATTATATACCAAAACTAAACGCTAATTACATATTGTACTATTTCCAAGATACTCTGAATAGGTCTTCCACTGAAATAGGTAAACTTCTTTTCTTCTTCATGACGAACTACAAATTATAAAAAAGCTTCACACTGATTCAAATAACAATAAAAATTACAAGGAAACATAATAAAAAAATCATTGACCATTTCTAGAGAAATAAACGTTCAATGTAGAAACAATCCCCACTTCTAATGATTATGACCGCCCAATGAAGTAGAACACCATAATTTTGAAAAACAAAACATAAATGATAACATTTCTTATAAGGTGGTATTTCAATACAAACAGTTAAGACACAGAGCCGGATAAACTACAACCACTTAATATTGAACAACAGTAACGTGTTCAAAAACCAAACAGTAACCTTCTCAAAATAATGCCCAAAGAAGTTCCCCATTTTATTTATTGCTGGTCAAAAACTTACAGTAGGTTCTAGCTGGTTCTTGATAACATGCCTGAAAAGGTTTTCCACCGCGTACGTGGACTCAAACCAGCCCGAAGAACGACCTAAAGAACAGGATAAAAAAAGAAGGAAAACCATTTTATAGTATTTGGCTAACTTGATACACTTTTCCTTTTGTTGCAATTTTACATTACTCATATTGCTGAAAATTCACATGAAACGATCACTTGTGTCTACAATTTGTGAAGAGATTGTTATCTGAAAGGGCCCTTACTCGGTCAATATCTAATTTCATCAATATATTGACGACTGTGCAGTATTATTACGACAATATTTGTGAACACAAATTGTTAACTAAAAGGGCCTTACGCAGTCATTAATGAATTTCGTCAATATATTGTGTTCAGGCCAGAGGCTGAACCTAAAAGACTTTAGGTTTAAATGTTAAAGAAAAGACACATAAGTTTAAATAACAAGTGAGAAAGGGCGCCATCTAGGAGAACAAGGGCAACCAGCACTGGAAGAGATAATCCGTGGAAGTTGAAACCTGAGGATGCAGCCAAGAACCGACCCCAATCTGTTACCAGCGCTAGGAAAAGGATGCCCATGTAACCAGGGCGAGGGTGGCAACGGGGGCATCCAGCTCGGAGGCTGGCCCATCGCAACAGGACGGACAGATGACATACATCCAACTTCTTTTCCTGCCGCTCATCTCACGCAAGACAACATCTCATCAGAGCAATAAGATCCATAAATCAAAATTAATGTTAACAAATTAACAATATTGTACATATATTTTGGCTTACCCAATTCTACAGCTACCAGCTGCTATATTTCATTTTCCTCAATATACATATTATTTCATCTTGTCAATAATTATGTTGTTTTTTTGTATAACTAAATCCAAACTATTCAATACCAATTCTCAGTTAAGGCATTGCCTGGGAACAATTCCCCATTAGGCATTGTCAGGGACCAAGTCACTTCAGTAATACTGTCTCAGAGTAAGGCAATGCCGGGATCAAGGTCCCATAGGCATTGTCAGGGACAAAGTCACTTCAGTAATACTGTCTCAGAGTAAGGAAATGCCGGGATCAAGGTCCCATAGGCATTGTCAGGGACCAAGTCACTTCAGTAATACTGTCTCAGAGTAAGGCAATGCCGGGATCAAGGTCCCAAAGGCATTGTCAGGGACCAAGTCCGCTGAGACAGTATATTATTTTATTGTTTATTTTTAATAAATTTTCCTAGTAAGGCAATATCTGGGAACAATTCCTCATTAGGCATTGTCAGGGACCAAGTCACTTCAGTAATACTGTCTCAGTGTAAGGCAATGCCGGGACCAAGTCACCATTGGCATTGTCAGGGACCAAGTCCCCTGAGACAGTTTATTTACCTTTTTTGCTGGGTATTAAATAAACAATAATTATGTTTATTTAATACCCACCAAAAAAGGTAAAAATTGTGGTGGACCTTTCACACGTCAAGATTCATATTCTGCTAACAATCATATCTTTGAAGTATATTCCAAATAACACGTCATTTCGAGTATGTGTACAGAAATGAAGTTGTCAAATACGTGTTGAAAGTATTTTGATGATAAGCCAATATTTTAAGTTTCTAAAAACAACCCTCACTATAGAGAGTTAATTTAAAGGTTATCATTGATTTAGTTTCCTTTGTGATAAATACAGATTGTGAGGTGGATATTTGAGCAAAGCTCAATGCAACAAAGTGAAGAATCCACCTCCACTACAGTGAGACAATGTTAAGCTTTTTCCATAACAAGCAAAGAATACTCCACATACTGAGATGTCATGCTGGATCTACAGGTTCGCCACTTGTCACAAATCCAAGACATGTACAAATGCTTCCTAAACAAAAGCAACAACAAATACCGAATTTTTTCGGCTATAAAATTCGATTTTAATGTAAAAAGGAACAAAATAAAGAAAGGCTAAATGAAAGCATACGTATACACCAGCATAGTAGATGATCCAAATTCGTAGAAATAGTAGTACATAACCTATAAATTTGTAGGTATGTTGGTAGTTTGTTTATAAATAACAACTCTGTACACTCTGATGAACATATATTGATATTGCATAATACAATAGCGATACATAATAATTTACATGACTTTGACTGTTCTCTTAGATAACCATACAGGGCTGGTTTTTCAGAACTCAGTGTTACCAGCCCCCTACAAATTCAACTTTCTTTCTAGAATTCTTATCATCAGGAACTTTTATTAGTTAATTTAATTACCTACATATATAATGTCTTATATGAATATATATTTGTGCTATGTTAAATTAAAAATAAACTACTAAAGTTAATTAACAAGATTTGAAACTATGTATTTACACATTATACCTTAAAATATACCGTAGCGACACGCTACTTGCTGGTCTAGATTGTAACTATTACAGCCGCCTGAACCGTTATCGCTTCCCGCCAAGATGAAGAGCTTCAGTTCGTTTCACCTGTTTCAGCTTTCGTTCGGGTGAACCACCTATCTATTCTCTAGCCATTTATTTTGTTCATTTATTCAGTAAAATGTGAATAATTTTATATATAAACATGTAATTAATATTATAAACGAAAATATGTTGATTGAACAAATAAAGTTTACCAAAAAGAATATACTGAATCACAAATAAGTAAGTTCTTACAGACAGTGTCTCTAATCGGCCTTTGTATCGTTAGTAGAATACAATAGCCCACCGATGGTGCTGTAACTGTACCTTCTTGGGACATCAAATAAGAAATTCAGTATATCCTTCCACCTTTTCTTTTAATATGAAGAGTTTTATATCACGTTAGTTCCCTGTTGGTCACCTCCTCCTTCCTCTACCCCTAATCCTTTCGTAGGACCCGGCGACTTGCTACCCGCCGGGCTTACATGCCTCCTTCGTATCTATAAGAGTAGTATCCGGTAGAACGAAGTTACCTTCCAGCATGACCCGGCGGCTAGCTACCCTACGGGCTTGCAATCCTCCTTCGTTTCCACAGGAATACTCGCAGTACCTAGTAGGGTGATTTTACATCCTAAGAGAACTTACGGCTGGCACCCCTATGTATCATCCTGTAGATAATCCATAATCTTATACTTAATCTCTCTCGTTGGCCTTTTTAATCCACCTTACGCATTCATCTCTTTAGGAGGCTGTGAGTAGTAATACCGGTCAAGGCTCGTGTGCGTATTTCTGTACCAGTCGACTCCAATGTTATTGTTTCCTCCATTAAAGGTAAGTCCGACATATTCTAGATTGCATTGAGTGTCAATACTGAAGAATGCATATATATATTGTTACTACTGACCATGACATAACGCGGAGTCCACATTGGCTACATCACTCATATTCCAGATACGTCACGGAACGACGTACGGAATTTCAAAACGTGATCAAAATTTACCGTATTATCTTAACAACATGGTGTTAGACGATTTACAGACATATACACAGTACAAACAAATACACTCCTATCAACCGGCTATATCTGCATTATCACTAACCGATATGTAATATTATTAAACTGGTTTTTATCACGACAGATGGTACACTCTGTTGTGAAGGATTCCCTACGCTATTTATACAGCATGCTGAATCATAAATCCGGTAAATCAAATTGTTTACTAATAAAAGCAGTACCTTCTGTTGATACAACCTGGTTCGTAAATATAGTCAGTAAGTTGATGATAAATATAGGATATAATAGGAATTCAAATAAATATAATCAATTATCCTTCCAAGATTGTCCTCGTCGTAATCTATTTATAGTTGATGAACCGAATGTAGAACCTCATCATTCGATCTGTGTTAATACTGAAACATTCATGTATATATTGTTATAATATGTATATTAATTTAGAATATGTCAGATTTGCTAGAGCGATGTTGTGTTATCTAGTTCTTCAGATGAGGAGGGCCCTAATAAGACGATCGATTATTACACTTTCCGTCGAGGTTATTTAGTTGATAAGTTTAATAATTAAAGCAGTACCTTCTGTTGATACAACCTGGTTCGTAAATATAGTCAGTAAGTTGATGATAAATATAGGATATAATAGGAATTCAAATAAATATAATCAATTATCCTTCCAAGATTGTCCTCGTCGTAATCTATTTATAGTTGATGAACCGAATGTAGAACCTCATCATTCGATCAGTGTTAATACTGAAACATTCATGTATATATTGTTATAATATGTATATTAATTTAGAATATGTCAGATTTGCTAGAGCGATGTTGTGTTATCTAGTTCTTCAGATGAGGAGGGCCCTAATAAGACGATCGATTATTACACTTTCCGTCGAGGTTATTTAGTTGATAAGTTTAATAATTATTTTGGCCCTGGGTCTAGTGATTATATTAAAGCACCCATATAAACCGATGATGGTTCAGCGCGGAAACACGATTTGTTATATGAGCAAGCACGTTCATTCGATTATATCCATAAGGCGGATGCCGTAGCTATTAAAGAATTCGCGTCTAACGCATAAACAAGGAATTGACATTCGTTGATTGGTGGAAGTGCATAAGGTATTAATTATATGGCGCAAGGTGTAACAGATCGTCTTGTTTATCCTCGTCGTGAAGAACGCGCGCTACAGGAAGTTCAAAACCTCTCCGAAGACAGCAAATAAAGGGGTTAAACGCATTCGGAAAGTGTGAGAAGTAATATAGATTTGTTTTAGTTTTGTAATTTAGAATAAGAAGAAGACGATAATAGTCCCTTGAAATTCATGGTTATCGGTGAATCCAATCGTGTCAGACGTGACGGCGGTGATACGTCCGTAAGTGGTGCGGGCCGTCCGCTATAGGTGGTAATAAACCAGTAACGTGTATTAATGCATCCCATACAGGTGCTACTACGACCATATTCCAAGATTTAAATTTAATGACATCATGGGATAATGCACATAAAATATTTAGATTAGTTAATACTGATAAAACTGTTACTACTAAAGCTATGATAACTAGCCTAGCGTGTATACCAGTACAGATGTTATTTTTTTGTATGACATTTGCAGAATATAAAAATTTACCGGTGTACACGTGTTGTAAATGTGAAATGTCTCGTTACACCAAAAGGGTTTAAGACCACGTTCAATATCGGTGTAGGTATTAAATCGTACGCTAATAATACCCAAGGTGTAGTTTATCAGGTTGGTGTAGGCCTTAATAGATATATTACAGCACGTAACTATAAAGCAGAACACGGTGTAACCCAACCCATGATAATAAACGAGTAGAAATACCCAGATAGTCATGATATGGAGGAACGTATGTGGCGATTCCATAAATTTTATACCGGCTTCGATATGAGTATACCTACGTTAGTCGGTATACAACGTACATTGCCTATTTATGCAGGATTTATTATGTTGATGATGCTATTATTCCTCTTTGCGTGTCTGTACTCTCAGCAAACATCCATCGTTGTAACTGGCTCGTTTGTGAACTTTGATATTGTTATCATTGAAAGATTTTGAAAATTTTAGTTGAGGGTTTAGATTTCGTGGTCTTCGTTTGCAAGTCTGGACCTTATATCGTAATGTCATTGTATGAAAACGATAAAATCGCCGAAATGACTTTTCCTGATATTACACCAACTCCAACTGTTGTAAGTTAAATTAGTTTCTCCATTTACTGGATTGATAATTTTATTTTTGTTGATTTAAAGAGATCCTTTTCGTTTAAATTAACGGGATTAATTTTTTGGATAGTTATTGTTTATAATCTTGAAATGTTCAAAGGTTTAATGGAACCCCTTTATATAGATTTTATATAACCTCTCATTTGTATTTTTAACATATTTTATTAATTGTTAATATAATTTTAAATGTTAAAACTTGATTAAAAGAAACTACAAATATTGATGTATAATCTTAAGCCATGGAATGAATGATAGAGATGTAGTCTCACCCACAAGTTAAAAGTTATTAAACAAAGACCTTAGACTTAGTACTATATAATTTCATTAGTTAAGGGGGATTTGTAGCAAACCTCTAAGTTTAATACTATTGTCATTTACTTATATTAGTTTATTTTTCAATTAGCCAAACTTTTCAAAGCTTACTCTATCTCTTTATAACCAAATATTTTATCTTTTATTTATTTTCCTAATAATTTTCAAAACTTTTCTTAAATATATTTCCTTTCGCTCTTGTTTATTTACTTATTTTTTAAAATTTTATTCTTTCATTGCTTGACTTCTTACAATATCCACATTTGATACTATTTTTATAGTTTGTTCCTGTTCAGTAGTTTTTGATTCTAATGATATTTGCATCTATTTTGCTTGCCTAATTTTTTATTAAGTTGATGATAAGTTCTTTTATTTTGATGAAGAATATTTTTGAGTACCCATGGAACACAATAGATTATTATTCATACACACATATTAATAACAATCATTGACATTGTCAAATTTATTCCAAAAAAGTTTTTTTTTTTATTTTTCTCTTTATTTCAAACTGTCACAAACTTTTTTTTTTTTGCAGAAATGTGCGAGTGCATTGCTTATTGCGTTTTATAATATGTTGACAAACATTTCTCTAACCTTTTTTCTATAAAAAATAATTGGTTTACATAAAAAGATGAAAGAATCTATTATCAACATTATAATTACTATATTTTGCTCAATTATTTTATAAAAGAAAATGAATTTGCTGAAACTTTTAAAAGAATTTAATTGAAATAGAAGGTAGTTTCCTTTGTAAAAATTTCTTTTACCAGTTTTGATTTCAATGAAATGTCTTGTTCAGGTTATTTAGTTTTGATAAATAATGGGAAATGTTTATTGAAATATTAATTTACTAATATTTCCTATCAGTGCTAGTCCCATTATCCATTAGTTAATCATTCGCATTGTTTAGTTCACAATA
>NW_027110150.1:241097-245899 GCF_000696795.3 Halyomorpha halys
TATATACATATTTTTAACTTCTTTTTAGTCTTGAAATCTTCCTAACATTTTATATGTTTAAAAAACAGTAGTATCATTTTGGGGTTGCAGGCCCTTTTCTAGACAGTCTTTATCTTTAATACTCATTAAACTTTATTTTATATCATTAATGCTTATTTCATATTTCATATTTTAAATCTTTGGGATATTGACTCCAAAGCATAATAGTTTTCCTCTTTCATGAATGGACAAGGTATGGGTAAATGGGACCTCTAAATGGCCTTCATTTTGATAGTAAAGAATTTAGAGTATCATTCTGTGATGACCTTTCAATCTTGTACTAAATATGAAAAAATCCGACCAGTAGGCATCTCCAAAAAAACCGTCAGCGACATACATCTTTAATCCCCCATGTCTGTCCTATGGTTCACGGTTTTTATGATTCGATTTTTAGATTCCGTTTAAATGTGCATTTTGATGTGATAAGTATAATATATAAGGTCGAGTTTTTATTTATTTATTTTTCTTTTCTTTTTTTTTTTTTTTATTTGGTCAATTGAAAAGGGTTATTATTAAAAATAATGACCCAAAATAACAGCAGTTGTCCAATTTTAAATGTATTAAATAAGATCTGTTAGTTAGAAAGTTAATTTCAAAAATGGGAATGTTTTGCTACCTACCTTCATTTTTATGTTTAAGCCTAATTAGAGAAACTAATTTTGCGGTAAATATTATGTTATTTAATGGGTTTGTTAAAAGGAGAGACATTTCCAACTTTCATCGGTTGCAAGAATTTATGAAAATAATGGGATCAATATTCAAACTAACTTCCTCGAAATTGTTATTGCTAATTTGCAAGGTTGGCAAAAATTCAGGGTTTCAAATTTTCCTGAGATTGGCTCCGAGGACGTATACAACTGGATGATAAACCCTTTATTTTCTGTGGCCCGAAATATGAAATGAAAATAGCCTTTTATTTATGGAATTAAATTAAATCATTACAAAATATAATATAAACATTTAAAGAAGATAGAGAGAAAAAAAAAATAAATAAATTTGTATCCCAAAATATAAACATCCTTAAATGAGAAATTATATTTTTCAAATTGTACTTGAGGTCCGTATAAGAGTTAAAAAATAGATTTATGTATACCATGGAAGAAGGTAACAAGACCACTGATGGCAGTTGATTTAAGGGGAAAAAGTTGTGGACTGGCCAACAGAAGTGAAACTTCTGGAAATGAAACAATATATTAAAATCTTATTAATAATGATCCCTCTTATAGCTTAGGAATAAAATATTTGTTTCAAAATAATAATAATTAGAATAGAACAGTCATTTTATTTCATTTAAAAATTTAGTAAGTCGATTCTAGTAGGAAAATGTTTATATTGTATTGTAATAGGAGATTGCATGAATCACTCAATCAAACCGACACTGACGGGATTGTTAAGCCAGTGTAAGCCCCTACCCTCCTATTACAATACAAATTTTTTTCTTCTAAAATTGATGAGCGTTGCCCTTCTCCTACCACTTCCGTTTCATCTCACGTCACGAAATATATTTACTCTCATAGAATTTTTGATGATCTGTAGATCGTCGATAAAGAAGTTTCACTTCAAAAAATTGTTCGTTTTACTTCAACTTCTCTTTGTAGTCTTATTTCACTGAATACAGCCCCATAATAATAAATATATAAAAAAGCGAAGTTTCTGAGAAGACTGAGAGTAAAATGAAGTAAACTTTCCGTAAACACAAGCGAAATAATGAAAAATTTTTCCAAATTGTTTCAAGTAATGCATTAAAAATTTCTTTTTCTGGGATCCACTGGTTTACGTTACGTTATGTTAAGTCAGTTTATATATTTGTACAATGACTTACGTTCGATATGATGATGGTAATGTTTTTAATATTGTTTAAATTAAAATATTGATATATCTTCCAAGATTGGGAATTATGTAACTTTAACAATTCCCAAGAAATTGTTTATACACAAAAAATGTACTCTTATTTCTTTTTATCATTTCTTACTATTCCCAAAATACTTGATCAGTTTTCTGATTCTCTTTGTCTTAACCATTTTCGTTTAGAACTTTGAGCCTTTTTTATGTAGATTAGTGGGCTCGTTTTGAAGTTATCGCTATTTTTTGTGATTTTCGTAAAAAAAATCTATATACCAAGAATTATGAACAGTTTAGCAAAAGATAACGAAACCGTCATGCAATCGGAAAAGATCGGGGGTTCTCGGCTCTTCTCATTAAGGCCCCGGTAATCAATTACTAACCTATACTTTTCTCCCTTGTCTCCCGGTGTGCCCTTCTTCCGCACAGGCCATTGGGGGCTGTTGTATGGGGAGGTACTCTCTATGATGATGCCCTGTTTCTTTAAATTCTCTTACTCTTTCCGGATATGCTGTTTATGCGCATGGATACCTCCTCTCTTTTACGTAAATAATTATATCTTGTTTCAGGGGGATTTGGTGCATTGTTTGTCCGGTCGCCCCCAGTATCTCTCCCTCCTTGAACAAAATATCTGCATATTAGTCCTTTATTTCCGGTCTCCAATTCCTCCTCCCCCCCCCTCTTGGATCGCACCTATCCGTTTGTTTTCACCCATTCGAAGCTAGCGACACCGACATCTCCTCTTCCCCAACCGAATCCTCCACAGGCCCTTGTTATTCCTTATCCCCACTCTTGCCTTCCCTAATAGATCGCAACCTATAATAGCCTGAAATTCGCGGGGCATTTTCTCCACGATATGAACCCTCAATACCCCTTTTTCTATCCTCCATTCCCGTAAATCGATGTCCGCCTCCCCTTCTACTCTACAGGGCCCACCCAGGGTGATTAATTGACAATGACATACCTGGACTTCCACCTGGAGTTTCCTCTCACCACCTCTCAGCTTCCTCAGCGCCTCCCGGCACAGGATGGTGTGGGAGCTCCCCGCGTCCACCAGGCATCTCACGCCGCTCACCTTGATGACAGACCGCTGATCTCTCCTTTGATGTTGAAAATCACTAATGTGCGATCGTCCCTCTCCTGGCACCCTCCTCAACTCTCTTGCCTTGATCTCCTTCCCTTACTCACTCGGCGCCATCTACTGCTTGGCGGTTTATTCCTCTACCCTCCTATTCCTTCCCCCTCTGTTCCTGAGGCTTATGAGGTTTCACTAGAGGACTCACTAGGTCTATAGTCCTATCGTAAACCTTCCCTTTTATATGTCTCCTTAGCCAGTTTCACCTTTATTATGGAGTCGATGAAATTCATCTTCCAACTGACTACATCCGCTCCAAGAGTCTCTTTCATCTTTTCTGTCGCTAAATTAATCTGGTCTAACAATGTGGCTTCGTTCTGTCCGTTAGACTTCCCGTGCTTTCTCCTCTCCCGCAGCCGCAGCATGTAGAAAATATCTTCCTTTGGTGACCATCTGCCTCTTCCATAGGCCTTCTTTAATCTTTCCTTTAATACTGGCCATGCTGTTTCCTCGTCTGCCTGAATATGATTCAAAATACTTCCCTTGATCCGGCATATGAGCGCTCCCTTGAGGGAAATCGCGTCATTCTTGTCCAGCAACTCCAGGAGCCGGTTGCGCCACCGGGATCTGTAGTACTGGCGGCCTCACTGCGAGCTGTGGTTGTGGTTGACCATCACCATTATCCTTCTTGGTCAGTAAAAAAAAGTAATAATATAGGAGAAATAAAAGAAAAGAAAGCTGGAGGAAGAAAGAAAAAAATCCTTGATGAGAGAACAGTTCAAAAAAAAAAAATTTCAATCAGTGAAGATTCAGAAAAAAGATTTAGATTTAAGGAAATTAAAATTTAGAAAAAAAATCTTCAATCTGTTCCCGGGTTTCGGCACCACTTACGAGTACTTGTACTGAAAGACTTAAAAAAAGGAAAAAAGGGAACAGAATTACAACGTACGCTCACTAGAAAGATACTGCTTTATTATCTCTGTGATGCTCCTTATAGATATTATTGGGGTTTATTTACATGGGGAGTGAGGATTAGAGTTGTATACAGTCCTTGTCCAACCATAACTTATATATATATAAGTTAAGTATCGGCGAAAGCCAAATGTCAAAAAAGAGAAGAAGGAATAAGATGTAACACGTGTGAACTGCTGTATCATACTATCCTTTATTGGGTTCGGTACATCTCTTTATATACATGCGATCAGCTGATCTCCTCAGTCAGCTGTTTATTCGATGTCAGCTGACTGAGGCTGTAACTCCCCCCCACCAGTTTACGAACAATCTTCGTAAACTTCAACTATACAATAAATTAATATAAAATCCAACAAAAATAACTATTTACAATAACGTATATCCAATAAGGAAAGCAAAAGATAGACACTCCTCATAATCGCTCATAATCGCTTTTACAAACTAAAAGTAAAGCAAAACAAAAATAAATTCATGAATTTATACAATTAAAAAAAATGAAATGTAATTTATTCAGTACATTGCCATAATCAAAGATAAATTAAGAAAAGATAACACAACAGATAAGTTGAGATGAGGACACTCCGGATTACTCTTGCGCAGGTGTTTCGGTTAGTGGGAATTTAAGTTGTTCAATATGAACGGTCCTGCGCGTTTTGGGTTCTCTAATGCTCTCAATAGTTACAACATTATGTTCCCTTATTATTATCACCCCGAATGGTCTCTCGTATCGCTGTATCTCCTTTCCCCTGTTTGATCCCAACTTTATATACAATTGTCCCAATTTTAATCATTCCCTTCCTATCTGTGAGGTTTAAATTCTCCTGAGCTACTCTCCTGGTTTTTTCCCTCTCCAATTTTCCCCGGACTTTTTCCC
>NW_027110150.1:246927-247284 GCF_000696795.3 Halyomorpha halys
CGTACTCACTATGTTTAATTTTGGTCACTCCGGTGGTTTTTGTCTTCCAAATAATTTGTCTCTTCTTGTCATTGATTATTTCCTCAATTTCCTCTGTATCTCCTGGTCTTTTTCAGCCGAGCTCTCGTAATTCGAAGATTCCCTCATGACACTGGACGGTTCCCCATTTTCTTGTTCCACGGCATTCGTGGTTATGGCTCGAGACAACCAATCGGCCAAACGAGATACTCCGCCATTTCTGGAACAAACCTCCTGTAATAACTTAGAGTCCCCAACAACCTCCGAATTCCTTTTATGTCATTAGGTACTGACATTTTCTGGATTGCTGAAACTTTATCCGGGTCTGGTTTAACTCCC
>NW_027110150.1:254775-272436 GCF_000696795.3 Halyomorpha halys
ATCATGTGCCGTGAAGCCTTGCAAAAGCTGTGTGATAGAGATAAGATGCCCAAGATTCAGAAACGTTATTGCAAATTAATCACCCTGGGTGGCCCTTGTGTGGTAGAGGGGGAGGTAGAGATAAGTTTGACCTGGTGGGGATTTAGTAGAGAGAACTTGCCGGTACATATCGTAGGGAGTATGCCGAGGGAATACAAAGTGATTGTGGGGTATAACCTCCTAGGAAAGGTGGGTGTTTGGGTTAAGAATATCAAGGGAAATCTTAGAATTATGTTGGGGGGTAAAATGTACAAATGTCATCGAGAGAAGAAAACTGAGGGCGCACGGGTCGGAGCAATTAATCAGGCCGAGGACTGGAGGAAAAATATATCTCTAGTCCCATTAGACTCACATATGTCTGCCGACACTTACTATAAAGTAGTTTATGACACGTATCTTCGTTGGGGTAGTAGTTTTTATGATATTAACATATGAATATAAATTTGGCAAATGAAAATTTGTCCGAACAACTATAAATCTATTTATTTTCGCAAATTTCATGAAAACTGCTTCTCCTATGAAAACAAACGTCATAAACTACTTTATAGCTCATTGTTATTATTATTATATGGGCAACAGACCAAGGAGGTCTAAGTCCTAGCGCGATGTATTTCCTAATACATCGCGCGTTTCTTAACGTGTTTTTTTCCGTATGGTGGGTACGTCACTCCCACACCTATTTTTTGTGTGTGCCGCCCATTGGCTAACGGGCCTCACAAATTCCCGGGGGGGGGAGGCTATGAGTGGGTTTTGTTTAATTTTATTACTGTAAATATCTCGGAGGTGGCCCCACATCCTTTGGTTTGGTAGACAGGCGCGTATCCATGCTGCTACCGCTGCCCCAATGTAAATAAAAGTATATAATACTTTATAAAATTTACTTACCCGGGGGGAGGGGGGATGGTTCTGAGTGAATATTTGCATTATTTTGTGTTTGAAAAAAGCCCGGGCGGGACCGGGATTCGAGATCTGACAACCTGTGGGTTGGTAGACTGGTGCGTTACCACGCTGCTACCGCTGCCACATTATAATAGTTTTATTTGAGTGCTAGTAGATATCTGTACATCAAACGGTTTTTGAGATATAGATTTTTAAAAATAAATTCACTAACTACTGATCTCAGTTTGTTCTATAAATTTTTATGAAATGTTGCTTTTTAAAAAGCTATATCTCGAGATCTATTGAACGTAAATTAGGGCCTACATTTTAACAAATTTACTCTACTTAAAAGTAGAATGCTCTCTTAGATCTTGTATTGTTGGTAGTTGTAAAGATAGAGCTCTGAATAAAAAAATTAATTATTTTTAACGTTTTGAAACAGCCACCATTTTTTATTCCCCCTACCTATACTTAGCAGACTCATCAATTTTGACCTGTAATTATACCTAGTTTTCAATTAAGTAATCAAAAATTGCTGTGAAATAACTGCCTTTTTTCTCCTCTTGGGCTCTTGGACTATTTATTCATCTCAGCGCTCCTCTATATGTATCATACAATCACCTGATCGCCTCAATCAGTTGACATCGAAGCAGCCGCTGACTTAGCCCGTAACTCTCCTCCACCAGTTTACGTACAATGCTCGTAAACTAATACTATATAATATAATAACATAAAAAACAAAAACAATAAAAGAAAACTATTTACAATAAAAATAAAATCCTATACAACTATCAAAGTTGTCAAAACTAACAAGTTCCCCAAAGTAAATAGTATATACATAATTTAAACCTAAGAATAAAATAAAATAACTCTTCATACAATGCATAAATAAACTAAAATGAAAATATAATAATTCAAAGTTCCTAGGAACTTCTGAACTCCCTTCACATCCTAAGGCACTGCCATCTTCCGGATAGCTACAACATAATCTGCGTCAGGTTCAACTCCCCTGGAAATCGTTTGGCCCAAAAAAAATTATTTGTGCCTTTCCCAACAATAATTTTTCTGCCGATAGTTTTAGCCCAAATTCTCCTCCTCTTCAATCTCGCCTTGATCACGCTCCAGGGTCTCCTCATTCGCTTGAATTTGGTTGAGGATACTATTCACCCTGCAGACGACTGCTGCCCTTAACGCCTCAGCATTCTCATTGTCGAGCAGGTGTTCGCTTCTATTAGACCCATCAGTCGATCACCTCCTTTTAGGAAATGACGATCGATCCTCGTAAACTAAATATAAAATAAAATGCAAGTACATTAGAACTTAACAAAAATATAAGAAAATAAAAACGTTAACAAAAATACCACCAGACCCAGACTAAAGTACAGCTGACACTAAAACCACATACAATTAAATGAGGTCCTACTCGTATAACTAACTTACAGAAAAGAATTTATAGAAAATTTTATTTACATAATAATAACAGAAATCACCGAAATATCGAGTTTACAAAGATGCATATGATTTAACAAAAACACCTACAAATTACAATTAAATTGAATTGAATACAAATAAAATGAAATTATAATTTCTAAAACTAACTTATATTTTAAAATAACTAAAAAAAACAATATTCTGTATTCAAAGATCACAGTATGCTGAGCTGAGGACACTCTAGCTCACGGTTTTAATATTGGGAGCTTTCATTGTTCAATGTGAACGGCTCTCCGTTTGTTTGGCTTCTGGAGATTTTCAACAGTAACAATATTGTGTTCCCGAATTACTATCACCCTAAATGGCCATTCATAACGTCGTAAATCCTTATCCCGATTAGAGTCTAATTTAATAAACTGTAGTTCCGATTTTCACCGCTCCCATGGTATCGCGGACGCGTAAATTTTCCCGTCCCGCCCTTTTGCTTTTCTCAGTCTTCAACCGACCGCGCATCTTGTGTCACAATTTTCTCAGCTCTATTCTATTGTTAATAATGTCCTCCTCGTTCACAGTTGTGGCCCTATAGTCACGTCGATGCACACGATGTCTGAAAAGAATTTCGAACTGTGAAAATCCTGTTACTGAGTGGATAGAGTGGTTATAAGCCGCAATTGCTTTTGACATTGTAACGTCTGGTTCCAAATCCTTCTTCATCTGGTATACCCTCAGATGGTCACTGAGTGTGATATGTAGGTGCTCTATGCTTTCCCTGTTCTTGGGATGTTCGGCCATATTGACGTGCCATACCATGTCCAGTGCTTTCATCTCCGCCCTAATGTTCGCATTATCGAATTCTCTGTCTTTATCTGATGCAATGCGATCGGTAACACCATAAAATTGAAACCATGTCGAGGGGTACCAGTGCAGCCTCCGATGATCTGTCCTGAAGTTGATGTGCTATGAAGTGTGAACAAGTCTATAACAGTAATCCACCTGTATCCTCTCAAAGTTGAGGAGTCTTGGCTCTCGGTGGGTTCCTATCGTACTTAGTGGATAGACAAACCTTGCTGTTCTCTCTTGTCTCCTTTATCGTCCTCTTCATCCCCCACCAAAAATATCTTCTACGTAACGCCTGAAGAGTTTCAACATGCCCCCAATGGTTCGTTTTACCTTGATGGTATGCGAGCGTCACCTCCCTTTGTCGCTCGGCGTCTCATAACGTATCCACCATGAGCTTACACCGGACAAACGACCTGTCCTCCCCTATTTGCACCTATCGCCAAAATCTTTTAACTTTCTCCCAAATAACTGCGTTCCTGATGTACAGATTGTGATTCTTCGCGGGCTTGGAAACTTCTAATTACGTTGGAAGCGTAGCGCAGATTTGATTCTCTCTAGCTCCTGGTTGTGACCAGATGATTATAATCTCATTACTCCTATATTTGTTATATTCAACATTTATCGGGCCGGATGTCCTTGTTTTCTAAATGATCTATCTCCGCTTGTCATTGACAATCTCACCAATTTCCGCATTTTCCGTTTGCCTTTCATCGAGCTGGCACTCCCCCGGCGACGATTCATCTTCTTGGTCAGTATCTTCTACCATATCTTGTTCTTCCTCCACTCCGGGCTTCCATTCTCGCAGAAATCGCTGCATACCTCTGGATGTTTCCCCTTTTTCTTCTATCGCATATACCATTATAGCCTACGACAACCAGTCAGCTACTACATTTTCCTTCCATGGTTTGTATACAATGTACAGATTGTACTGGCTAAACAACTCTTTCCACCAAGTAACCCGTGCTGAGGACTCTTTTAATTTACCGAGATTGCAGGAATCTGTGGTCGGTATGAACGTGAACCTGCCTGCCGAACACGTAAGTTCTGAAATGGTCAACGAAAAAAAGTTAAAATCGTGCAAAATATCACTGAACGTAGAATATTATGCAAGATATCCCAAACCTGTAATTTCGTGCTGAATGAATAGGGTTTAAACAACCTATTTGATGTGATTCAGATTAACAAGTATCTTTTAGCAAAATTGAGTAGCTGATAAAAAGATACAATTTTACGAAGATCCGTGCTCTAGTGGTTGTAGTTGACTAATTATTTAAAATTTGGATTACAGAAAAAATTGTGTACAAAAATTGATCAATGATAATGTACATAATTATTTTACATTTTTAATTGAAAATTTGCTAGTTTGAATTAAATTTTTTTTTTTTAACTTTTTTTTTTTTACATTCCCAGTAATGCTAAGTGATGATTTAATTTGTTGAAATTATAAGATTATAATATAAGGAAAATAAAAATAGAAAGATACATTAACTACCAATGCTTTTGTGCTAGCTCCATTTTATTATGTTTTCAACTAAATTTCTTACTATACAAAATTTTGAATTCAACAGTCATTGAAGATTGGTAGTGAATTATAAGCATTATTTGTGCTTTTATCATTAGATGTCCTTCAAAGTACTCAGACAAGATAAACGTAGATTACAGTTCTAAGCCTTAACCTACAAACACTATTATCTTGAATCTAATCGGGCCAGGAATTTGTTTAAAACATATATATAACCACCGTGCCCATATTCCTAAAATCGTTCGGAAACCGTTGAACATATTCCATTATAAAAAAAAAAATCAAATTACTTCTTTCGTTTTTCCTCTGTGGTCTTATAAATATTCATTTGTTTTAACAAAATGTATATCTTTGAATAAATATGCTACCCCTTCCTATCCTATCGTTCGTATATGTAAATTTTAAATAAATACGTACATATTTTACTTTGAAAAATATAATCTACAAGTTTTAATTGTCCAAGATCTCATAGGATTAAAATAAGTTTATATGGAAAAAAGTTACACAAAACATCTCTCCTAAAAATTCTGAACAAGGGACTGTCAGCTGAACGGGTCATACAAAAATTTAAACGACAATTTTTTACTTCCTTCATTAAAATTAAATATATAATATTTATTTTTACAGTTGTGCATCTTTTAGAGTGGTATGGAATATTTATACATTATATGTGTGTGTGTGTTTTAAAAATGAAAAATAAAAATTTTTCTAAATGAACGTTGGAAAAACCAGAAGTTCCTTGGTCACTTCCAATATGTAAGTTGTTCCTGTGATGTCTAACTGTTGACCGAGTTCTTTCAAATCGACTACTAGTTACTAAAAAAAAAAAATCTTTATTTTATTTTCCCAGAGTACTTCAGGGTGACTAGCTAAAAGATACCACCCTATCAGATTCAAGATTTTTAAAATTTATATTATTATGACCATTCTGTCGTTGCTAATCTTGAAGAACTCAGCAGGTCAAAATGCCCTTCATTGTTCATTATCCCTTAATTGACCATGAAGAATGTTTAGGCATACATTATTGCCGGGTTATTTAAAAACTTAAAATCCTATAAATTATTTTATGATAGTTAATTAGCTCTAGAATTGATAAAGATTGACATACACGTACATGTCTGTAACGCTTTTTTAAAAATATCAGTGAGTAATGGAGAGTTTTGAAGATCGTCCGTCGAGTGACCTCTGAGGGTTTTGCTACTTACTTTACTTTTACTTGTGTAGGTTTTTTCCTTCCCTCATTGGGTTGCCTGTCTAATTCAGAGCGTTCATCCACTTCTCTCTATCTCACCAATCTACCTCCTCAAGTCCCCTATCGGCCATGTCCTCCACGCAGTCCTTCCACCGGGTTCCGGGTCTTCCTCTCCTCCGTCTTTCTGGTTGTTCTTATTGCAGAAGTTTCTTCGGCCACCTACGTCCTGGCATCCGCTTACAGTCCCCATACCATTTCAGTCTGCTCCTTCCAATCCTCTCCGGAACTCCTTCGGTCTCCCCTAGCCTGCTTCTAATATCCTCATTCCTGATTCTATCCAGGCGGGTAATCCTCAGGCATCTCCTCCAGAAATCCATCTCTGCCGCTTGTAGTTTGCAGTAGAGTCCTGAGTTAAGTGTCCAGGTTTCTGCGGCGTAGTTAAGTGAGGCTCAACAATAAATTTAAAAATTCGCCTTTTGTTGTCCGTTGAGATGACCGTATTCCAGAGGACTGGGTGCAACATTCTAGTCAACCTTCTTGCGAGATCAGCTCTCCTCCTAACCTCTAGTTCCGACTCACCGTTCCCATCTATTGTCGACCCCAGGCATTTGAAGGAGTCTACCTTCTTACTTATACTTCCATTAATCTGAAGGTCCACGGCCTCTTAGCAGTTTACTGACAGGTATTCTGTCTTATCAAAATTTATTTGTAGACCCCACAGGCTGTATTATTTTTTCAGGGCCTTTAGCACTTCTTCCAGGCCATCTCTGCTATATGTGACCACTGCTTGGTCGTCGGCAAAGAAAAGGGAGAGCAGCTTATGTCCGCTGATATCAATGTCCTCCCCTTCCCATTGTGCGCTCCACTCCTTTACTGCCTGTTGTAAATAAATTTTAAACGGGGTTGGGGACATACTGCATCCCTACTTATGTCCCTTAGATGCAGAAAAAGGCTCAGACAAGTAAGGGCCAAGCTTCACTCTGTACTCATCTTCTCTTTACAGACTCCTCTTTGCTTTCATCATTGAGTAGGTGAAGCTTATACTTGTGCTTATCTAAGCGTTCGGCGTTTGCTTGTTCATATGCTGCTTGCTTCCTTCTCCACATTTGGCTCTTAACAAGAAGTGATCACTGCCACATTCCATCCCTCGCAAGACTCTCACATCCATTATTGGTATTAGGCTATGCTGCTTGGTAATACAGTAATCCAAGATAGAAGGTCTGAATCCTGGTTCACTCCAAGTGAACTGATGCTTCTTTCTATGCTGGAAGAAAGTGTTTTGCACCTTTAGGTCCAATTTCTTGCAGATATCACAGAGTCTGAGGCCGTTATAATTTACCTCCACAACCGGGTTTCCTTTTTCTTCCTTTCCAACTCGAGCATTCATATCCCCCATTATAAACACTTGGTCCTTCTGCCTGATCATCTCTAGATTAGACCTAAGTATGTCATCGAAAAGGTCTTTTTCTGTGCCCTATCTATTGTTATCTGGGCTGTAGATTCCAAGAATAGAAACATCGTAGCCGAATACTCTCAAGTCTATTCTTATAACCCTTTCCGAGACCTAAGGCCATAGTTTGTGTTTCCCTCGGATCGCAATGGAGACACCTACCCTAGCCCGCTCACCTTTATCCACTCCACTCCAAATGTGGATCAAATCTCCAAAGGAAAGGCTGTTCTCTTCCTTTCACCTTTGTTCCCGTCAAAACGACAATGTCGAGATTCGACTTCTCCCACTCAGCGAAAACCTCTACTTATTTATTCGAGAGACTCTGCGCGTTCCAGGTTCCAATTTGTAATGTCCTTTTCCGTTTCCAGGTCCGATTACCCATGTTTCCATCCGGCTTTATCTTTTTCTGACTTATTTTAACTAGCTAATTTTTCTACTATCAGGGCGTTGGCCTGATAGGAACTCCCAACCTGGAGGACCAGGGGTTTTTTGTCGGGGTCACCTTCACTTAGACTGGTTGCCATCCCTTACTTACTGGCCCTGCCTGCCCGGGCATCCCTTGTTCTGTAGGGTAGGCTGCACTAATTTAGAGGGGGTGCACACTCGCCTCGTCATAGCGTCGTCATTGGGCTCTTGGGGTACTTGCGGGAGTGGCCGCGCCACCTATCACCCTCCCCCACCCTGGTAATGTTGCCGTTCTCGGCTCGGGCTGCTTATTTGATATATTCAAAGCTGACAGGCCATCACGCTATCGACCACCAGAAGGAGAAACGTTTTCAACCTTATAATGATTAAAAAATGGTATTTGGTCTGGGTGCGGTAAAATAAAACTCAAATAGTAAATTGGTATACTATTTTAAGGCTCTAATAAAATAGTACACCAATTTACTATTTGAGTTTTATTTGACCGCAACCGGACCAAATTCCATTTATTGATACCCACGGTCGATCAGCAATCTTCCAATAAAAATTATAGAGAATCTGAATGTGACATACATCGTTACCAAGTAACGAATTTCAATGATAATTTTTTTCCTATCAAAAACAAGTAGGAACTTGTGTTTCTCAGGATAGTTTACTACATAGCATTGCTGTTTATATAACATAAAAATAAACAAAAAGATTAAAAACTATTTTTTGAAGATACATATCTCGTACTTCTAACTTGGCCGCAATATCAGAATAGACCAAATAGATTGTGATAATCGTTGCATGGACTTCAATAATAATAATAATAATTAAGTATACGATATTTAGAGATTTCCATAGTGGATAGTGGATAGTGGAGTGTAATATCTTGTCGGCTGGCCAACAATATCGTGGATAACACTATAACCACATTCATAATTTTACTTGGTGTGTATTGAGCCCATATCTTGTTGATATTGAACGTTTTAGCAACTAATTCCAAATGAATACTTTCATTAGCGTACGGTATTCATCACCTTAAGGATTAATCCAAAGTCTCGTTGAGATTAGTGATTATAGTCTCCATTTATGGAGGTTTCATTAAAAGAAATGGACCATAAGATTGGATGGTGGTACATGTTAATATTATTGCTAAATTGACGAGGAAATCCACTTCAAAGAAAAGTGCGAAGTTCTGAATTCAATTGTGGGAAACTGTTCTCATTGTTAACTTAATTAACATTTTGAATTTGTATAATTTAATTCCCTTTAAGAATTGTTAAAAATCATTTTAGAAATTAATTCTTTATATTTTTCAAATAGATTCAACACCTATAAGCGTGGCAGTATTTTTAATTGACAGCTGATAAAAAATAATAAATAAACATGATGTACAATCATGTTTCCATAACTTCAGTTTATGAAGCATCGAGATATTATGGCGTTGATAATGAAACGAAATGAAATAGCCTGTTATTTCTGCAATACAGTAAAATCATTACAAAATATAATATAAACATTTAAAGAAGATAGAGAAAAAAAAATTATATATATATAATAGTTGACAAAACATTAGCTTCTATCAATTTTCTCTCCATCTTTCTGTATCCTTTCCTGCATTGGCCTTCCCTTTCGGGAGTAATAATCAGCACTTCCGGGGGTGACTAGCCCTATTGGGAGGCGAGTTCTTTCCATTTCTTCTTCTAGATATCCCTGTCCCTAGCAGCTCTCCACCAGAGGGGTCCTACCATCCTCTTGAACATATCGCTCCATCTTTTCTCAAGGTCGTATGGAGTCCATTCTGTGGCAATTTTTGACCATCTGTCATCTTCGCATCAAAGGAGATGCCCTGCCCATTTACATTTGCTCAATCTAGTCATCTTCAGTGTGCCAGTGAGGCCTGTTTCTTTCTGGATCCGAGCACTTTTTATTCGATCTCTTTTCCTCCCATTCACAATGCTTCTTCCAATATTATTTTGCCACACCTGAAATTTCCTCTCCTGAGCTATAGTCAGTAACCACTGGGCTAATGCAACTGTCGAAGACCTTCTTTTTAAGGTCGATATTTGTTTTTCCCTTCAGTACATGCCTAAGGGACCAAAACGTTTTCCAACCGAGTGCCAATCTCCTCTGGACCTCTTTTTCTCCTCTATCCCTGAATGATATTAACTGACCTAGATAAATATATTATTCAACATATGCCAACTTATGGTTGTTAATTTCACACTCCTCTTTTACGCCATTTGTCATAAGTTTCGTCTTCTGGTAATTCGGATCTTAATATATGCTGTCATCTCCTTATAAAGCTCTGTTATTATCTTAATATATTTGTCCTCTAATAATTCCTATTAATCTTAGTGACTTAAATATTTCTGGATCGTAAACCTACTGACTGCCCTACAGTATACTTCAATAATGTTGCCCTTATCCCTGTTGAACAGATCCGCTACCTTGGACTACAGGTAGACAAACGACTAACCTGGAATCCTCACACAAGACTGAAAAGACAGGATACTGTACGTCGATTTAGACTATTACAGCTCTTACTAGACAAACGGTCCAAACTTCCAATTCATTACAAAAGACTGATTTACATGACAATCATAAGGTCTATCTGGACTTAACGGTGTTGAGCTTTGGGGCTCCACTAAACCTTCGAATTCCTCTCGTTTCCAATCCTTACAATCCAAAATCTTTCGTAAAATCCTAAATGCTCCCTACTGTAATAAAATAAAATCATCCACAAAGACCTTGTAGCGAGAGGGAGCAAGTGGTTGGACCACAACTCACCAGAGAGCTCCACCTCGAGCCTCACCGAAGCTCTCAAATTTATAAATCACTTCATTTTGTAAAAGACCCATTGTCATTTTTATATATTAATAATTTCTGTACATAATACTTAGCAATATCTGTACAATGAATAATAAATGATAACAATGCAATGCACGAACCTATCTCAAGCAGACATGTACCGACCGCTTCTCGGTCACAGCCGCATGGACTAGGACTATAAATAAGGGACTCTAAATCCCCAAAATTCGATCGTAGATCCACATCCTTTCCTGGGTCTAGTCATGGCATAGGTGGCGTATACACTGCTTGATATAGAGAAGTTCATTGCCAATCTATGCTCGCAAAAGTTGTTATTTCTGTACGCACACCTAAGACGATGGCCAACCTCCTCTCCTTCTCTCCAGCAATCTTAGTCCGTTGCTTTATCTCGGCAACTAAGATTGTAACCTAATCCTTAACGGTTACACTGGTTCGTCCGCTTCATCTCGGCAACCAGTGTAATTTCCCGTCTCTCCCCGGCTCTAGTCCGTCCGCTTCATCTCAGCAACTAGAGCTGCACCTAGTAGCCTTATCAGCTTACTGGTCCGTCCGCTTCATCTCGGCAACTAGTAAGCTGGCTCGTATCATGACAGTTCTAGTCCGTCCGCTTCATCTCGGCAACTAGAACTGTTACTCTGCCTCAGACTCTCTCACCTAGACCTCCTCTACCTTCGTCAGTGTCCAGAGCTCATCCTCTGGTACGGCCGATCCTAACTTATATTGAATACGCCTTGTCGTGGGGCTTCTGTAAAGAGATATTAGGCTGGAGAAATCGCCTAAGACAAGATACAACCCCGACAACCTTAATGTTCCATTTGTAGCCGATCTAGCCCGAACCAGATATCGATCCTTCCATTACAAACTCCCTAACCACTCAAACCCATTAGTTTCTAATCTTGCTTCCTCTTTTATTCCGGACAATCCTCCGAGGCGTCTGAAAAGAAGATGACCTCGAGACCTTATATTATAAAAAGGTTTTTAGAGTGCTATACCATTGGGTAGTTTCTCTACATGCTTATACCATACCATTATGATTTCCTCAAATTTACTTGATGTATTTATGTACAGTTTATCAATAAATAAATTTAAAAAAAAAAAAAATCTGGATGTATTATACCGTCAAAAGCCTTCCTAAAGTCAAGGAAACAAGATATAGAGAGAAGTTATATTCATTTGCTTTCTCGATGATTTGGTTTCTAGTCTGAATGTGGTCCACTGTCGAAAATACCTTCCTAAAAGCTGCTTGTTCTTCGTCAACACATTCCATTATTCTTTTTGTTAGCCGTTGTTTGAGAACACTGTTGAAAACTTTTGAAATAGCTGAACAGAGGGAGATAGGCCGATAATTCTCTATATCATACTTGTTGCCTTTTTTATACAGCAGAATTATTTTTGCGGTTTTCCATTGTTTAGGTATTGCTTCTTGTTCAAGTATCAAATTAAACAATTCTGTCAATTCTTTAATTAGAATATTCCCTCCTGCTTTTAAAATTTCATTACTGATGTTATCCGGCCCCGTTGTCTTCTTCCATTATTGGTGGAACTTCCCCTAAATTTTTAGCCGTCTTTCCTTCTTCTCTCATAGGAGTTATTTGTTATTTTAACACGGCTATCCTGTGGCTTATTTCTTTAAATTCTATTATTATATTTTTTCGAAACTAAAAATCCTATTTCATAGATTCCATTTTGAGATGCTGTATGCATGAAAATATTTCCTGAACTCTGTTCTAAAACTAAACAGTACTTTCTCCTAACCTACATTTTTTGCAATTTCTTCTTTGTCTTTTTTTGACTTCTTTCCCTTTTTTTCTTGAAAGTTTCTTGAGACTGTAACTGTTCTAGCGAAAAAAGTCTATCATTTGTGAGAAGTTTGTCGTATCTCAAGGTCGTCTTATTTCCTTTTTCCCAGTGAGTTTTCATAAATGGGAACAGTTCTTTTCTGATCTCTCTTACAGACTTCGGCATATCATCTTTGATTTTAATTGTTTTAAAGTTGTCAGATTTCGCCAATTTCAATTTGTTTTTCATGATATCTTTTTTCAAAAATAATGAGTTTAGTTTAACAATTACCGGGCCGTTTTTATTTTTACAGCTAATTTTCCTCATTTCTGTTACGTCATATGGTCGAAAGTTTGGTATAATATATTTCAGTACTTCCATAATCTTGTTATTCATTTTAGAAATATTTTTCTGTCTCAGCCAAATATTATTATATTTCGTTTTCGAATTAAATTTTCCTCCCTTTCTCTAAAATTTTGAATATCCGTTGTAAATTCACTAAATTTCGATTTTATATCTCTTATTTCTTCTTCTTGGTTTTTCATATTTTCGTCTAGTTTCATTTCTAGACCTGATGTTTTTTATCTTTATACACTCTATAGCCGGATTTGAACTCCCGTTGATAATAATTGACTCTAAATTCTTCAGTTTCGAAACAATCGAAATGGTTTCATTTCGTTCATGAATATTTAATGGGTATAAATGTGAGTATTAAATATTAGATTTTATCGGCTAATTTCAAATTTTCGCCGCTCATCGCAGCACTTGTCGCCTTAATGTGAAGCGCAATAGCCATTAGTGAAACTAGTCCTTTTTTCTCTGGTGTTTATATTATTGATTAGATGATCCGCCTGGCGGTGAGAAGCAGCCAGAGATGGGTAAATATTTGCTATAATTGAAACTAATAGCTAAAATTGCCTTGGATACGACCCTTATTCATGAATGAACCATTGATAAATAAATATCGTATCCATGGCAATTTTAGTTATTAGTTTCAAATACTGCTATCTTTTGCCCTAGAGTGGAAGCAACAAAATGTGCCACAACATTGATTCTATTTATTTTTTCATTATCTCGAAAAGTAGGTTTGAGATATGCATGTTTAAAGTTAGCTGTTTTGTGAAAACACTCTTTCCTATTTAAGAATTATTAAATGAAATTAATAAGAAGGAGTGATTTCACTTGATTATTACACCCAACATAATAATTGATAGTTTGCAACAGAAAATGTATAAGTATAAATTAATTAGGAAATTTGAAGTTTGCTATAACTAAATTGATTAACATTAGCACTGTTTTGGAAAAGTTCTAAATCTCACGAGAAAACATCTTGTCGTATCTTCTTATTGATTGAATTCGAGAATTATTCATTGTTGAATTCAATTTTTCTCTCATGTAGTGGATTAATGGTTTAGATTATTTTTTAATGCTATTGGAAACTTCCAAACACCAAGCCTTGAGTTTCTGAATATCGGCTAGTGATTGACCATTCTATGACACAATTGACTTGTTGCGTTTTACTCAGTTATATTGATATTTTAATATTATTTCAGATATTTACTGCACCTTCTAAATTGATTTATTATTAATGTAGATATTTTAAATAATATATTATTATTTTCAGTAACAAGAAGTTACTATTAATGTGTAAATAAAATTCTTTTCATTTGCTGTTAGATAATTTGTCATGTTGAATCGATAATTTAGATCGATTCCTCATTGATAACTTAAAACCTACAATATACAATATACAAAAAAAATATACTTTTTAAATAATTTTCAGATTTTTTCACATTTTGGATATTTACAATAAAATGAAGGAGATAGTGAGGGCAGCGATCAAGAACAACAATAGTTTTAAACTACTTTTTGCCTGCCGACGTCTCAACCCATATTACAATTCTCCTTAGCTTAAGCAGTTCCTCGTCATCGGCCTCGCTTTGTCCCCGGCTTCAGGTGTCCTTTGCTGCTCTTTCGACTGCCATCTTTTTTACTTCCTTTTCTTCTCCTTTGAAGGAATTGTTATAGTCCCCTCTACTTTCCTTCCAGTCATTTCATTGGCTAATCGAGTTTTAAGGCTGAAACCTAGGGCCCCATCCCTTCACCTTCTGCAACTTTCTTTTAGTGTCCCAAATGCTTTATTGCCTTCTTGTCCCTGGCCCGAGGTCAGCTAACGGTGACTCTGGTTCAGGACATTGTTTTTACATGAACTACGTAAAATAATTTTACTAAGGTATAGAAAAATGAAATTCAAATAAATTCAAAAACCAGCCGATAGAACTGATTTAAAAGGACACTGATTGATGTGGATCAAGTTGGTTGGAAATTGGATATAATTGAAAGAAATTAGAAACATATACTGCGTTAATCTACAGGAGAAAACGAACTAGAATTTGTATTTAATACGTGAGAAATGGCTTTTCATAATGAAATACTGTATTTGTAATGGAGAAATTGTATTTTTATTTATTTAATAATATTTAAAACTGTATATATATAAAAATACAGCCAGAAAATTTGATGTAAGATCATAATGATTTGGGTGGTAGGGAGTTTATAATAGGATTGATATCTGGTTCGGGGACATTGATGATATTATTTGTGAAAAAGTAAGGACCATAGAGGATTTTGGATTGTAAGGATTGGATACGAGAGGAATTAGAAGGTTTAGTGGAGTCCCAAAGCTTGACTCTGTATGTCTAGATAGGGCTTATTATAGTCAAAAAGATCAGTCTTTTGTAATGCATTGGAAGTTTAGACCGTTTGTTTAGTAAGTATTGTAATAGTTGGAATCTAGGTGCAGTTTCCTACCTTTTCAGTCTTGTGTCAGGATCCCAAGCTTGTCGTTTGTCTAAATTTCGTCCAAGGTAACGAATCTGTTCTGCTGGGATAAGAGCAACATTATTAAAGTATTATACTGTTGGGCAGTCGGTAGGTTTCCAACGAAGAGTAAAGGTGATTTGATGGGATATGTTTTTAGCCTCCTACTTCAGCACCATTCTTCGACGGTTGTGATATAGGATTGGAGAATTTGGGTTCCAATTAAAGGGTTATTATTAACTGCGAGCACACATGTGTCACTGGAATACGTAGTGACGATAATGTTAGGAATGGTTGGGATATCAGCTTTATAGACTGTGTAGAGAATGGGACCGAGAATACTACCTTGAGGAATACCAGCGGATTGAGAGAAGAGGGATGAATATGAAACAGGATTACTTTGAATAATCTATCAATAAGAAAGGAACAGATAATGAGAAAATATGGAGGAGATAGAAATTTGCGGAGTTAGTAAAGCAGTCCCGGGTGCCAGACTCGATCAAAAAAGACTGCCGCACAGTACATTCCGCGCTATAAAGCCACCACACGATTAAATCTCTGGATAGTGGAGTGGGATGTTCGGAATCCAAACTGCTGACCAGGGATCATATGATTGAAATCAAGGATGGGGTATAAGCGTTTCAAAGATTTAGCCCAGGATAGGTAATAGAGAGATAGGCCGGTAAGAGGATGGGTAATCTGGCGGCTTTTGGGGTTTGGTTTTCATTTTTGCAATAGATAATTTCCATGGTCCAGGAAAATATGTGGAACGGAATTCGGCGTTATATATGTAGGTGAGAAATTGGATGACTGTTCTAGGAAAAAGCTGTAGGATGTAGGATGTTATTAAGTCGTATCCAGAAGCTTTGAGGGCAGATAATCTGTGAATGTTGCTGGATATTTCTGAAGGATGGAATGCTTTAGGTGGTAGGGCCATTTGGAGTGGAATATTTCGTTCTGATTCAATACATTCAAGGTGAATTGGGTTAAGTATATCAGGTTGCGGATTAAAGGTTTTAGAAAGGTGTTGTCGGAATGTTTGCTATTTTTGTTCGTCAGTTCTATTCCACGATTGGGATTCGGTCAGAAGTAGATAGTTAAAATCTCCACTGATAGGGCTCATCCTATTTCCTTGGACATCCAAGGACAGAAGATTAGACTGGGACAGAAGTGACGTACCTCTGGGTGAGGATAAGAAGACGATTTGACGCCACTCCTAAGCTGATGTATTTAAGGAATAGGGTGACCCTATCACTCAATGGATTGAGCAGGATACGGGGTGCGTTCAAGGGAATCAGGTACCCTGCTACGATGACCATTTACAAAGACGTGGTCCTGGGTATTCTGTGGTAAGTATCCCCTGCGTGGAGCCGGAACCTCACGTAGGATCAAAAGTAGAGACTGAGGTTGGCTCTGCTGGGGGGTCACGATGACCTACAGAACGGTGTTGCATGAGGCGGGGCAGGTGCTGGCCGGAGCAATGCTCCTGGACCTCTTTCTCAATGAGGATTTCGTCAAGTACGAATTAAAGAGGCAGGGGTTGGTAGCGCTACCGGAGGGACTCCATCCTAGGGACAGGAGAGAGGATTGGCGAGACCCTGAACCTATGGAAGAAGATGCTGCGCGCCAGAATGGCGCCACTCTGAGGAAGTTTTTCCCTACCGTCTATTCAAGACTGAAGGGGGTGGGTCCTCACAGATTATTGGGTCTCGCAGATCCTGACGGGACATAGTGGGTTCTGGGCAAAGCTGCAAAGTTTTGGGAAAAACACCGACCCCTGGTGCCCTACGTGTGGTGTCCCTGAAACTGTAGAGCATGTAGTGTTGGATTGCACCGCCATGGATGGACATTGTGTCAGGTTGTTGTGGAATATTCGTTCTCCTCGAGTCGGACTTCCCTTCTTCTTTAAGCTTCTAGAGGAGGATAATTATCCCTTCATTCAATTCATCTACGGGTGGAAGGAGGTGGTCGGCCCGACGCACTTTACGTTAGGAAGGGCTCGACCATCCGGAATTGGCGAGCCACCAAGACAAGAAGGTCAAGGTGAAGAAGCAGGCGCAGACTGAGACCAGAAGGGCTGGACCAGGCTGCGTGCTGGAGGAGGCTTTCAAAGAGATGCAGGTGGATAAGGTACAGCCCAATCTAAAAGGAGCTCACCCGAGCGCTGGGCTGCCCCACGGTTAAACCTCAATAAATAAATAAAATAAAGACAATTATTGGTGGCAGCGGCATGCGTAATCCTAGCGCACTACCCTGCAGCTCCCGAAACCCGTATACCAGAAATAGCGAGGAAAGCGGGATAAAAAGAAAAAGGGAGACAGGCGCGTTGTCACGCTGCTACCGTCGCCTCCCCCCCCCTTTTCATAACAATACTCTGACAAAAAATGAATGGGCGTTTTCGAGTTTGACTATGTTGTAGAGGCACCTTAAGTCCTTTCGGACTTCCCCGTTTGTCAAAAATGACCAGAT
>NW_027110150.1:272486-273443 GCF_000696795.3 Halyomorpha halys
TTTAAATAGATTACTAATTTCTGTAGAAATTTCAGATGTAGTTTCATAGTACAGTACTTCTGGTAAAATCTTTGCTGGAACACGATTTTCTTCATAATTTCTAACATCATTAAATAATCTAAAATCAACTCTGTCTTCTTTAAATTATTGGTTAGTTCATTCTTTTTTAACTTTTCTGCCTTACTCTGTGTTACTAATCCTTCTTCTTTTAACAAATTCGAAAAAACATTTTCTAGTTTTATAAAGAATTCAATTTCCTTTCTACCTGATATTGTTGTAACGTACCCTTCTTTGTCGGTGACCTTTACTACTTCAATTTTCGAACTTACATTAATATTTTCATCAATGTTTAAGCCTTTAATGGACATATCTTTATTTAAAATTTCTAACGGATAAACGTTGGTTGATTCATCCAAATTTATACCAAGAATTTCATTACATTCAGAATCAAAATCTTCAGTTTGAATAAAGTTTTTTGCTTTCGCAAATCCATTTACTTCAACATGAGATGTGATTTTTTTCTTCATTTCGGCTCATTGCAGATGGTATTTTTAAGCCGGCATCTTCAATAATCTTTTTCTGTATAAATTCTTGTTCCGATGGGGGTAATTTGATTCACTGCTGGTGTGGTTATTACTTCCTCGCAACTAACTGAATTATGGTTGTACTCAATAATTTCTTTTTCATTACTGTGTACTACATTCAGACAATTAGCAACAGAATGGTTAATATCTTCAGATGTCAAAGGCTTCGAATTTTCAACTAGTTTTGCATTAGAGAAATCATTATTCATACTTTCAGTTTTTTCTCCATTCGTTAGCCTACCATTAGTAAGGTTAGGTAATCCAAATAACCTATCACTTTCTGTATGATATAAGTATTCTTCAAGATCTGAAAAACCTTCGTTTGAAATTAATTCTTCTTCTTTCAGTATTAATTCATTTAATTTTTTCTCAC
>NW_027110150.1:273493-274013 GCF_000696795.3 Halyomorpha halys
AACATGAAAGAAATGAAATTATTTTAGAAAAATAAAGTATAACTAAAACATACATCGCTATAAGTCAGCTTTCGAGGTGTAAGTTATTATTTTCGTTTCTAAATCTATACATATTAGAATTTTTGATTTCTATTAAGCCTGATTCTTTGATATGTTAGGGTGTACAAAAATCAGAATTAATAAAATTCTATATCTTCTATCTATAATCTTAATAAAGAGTTCTATATCTGTAACGCTAATTGTAATTTAATTAATCGATATTTTCATTTAGTATTTTAATGTCCTGAATAATTTCAACCAATTGTTTGTTCATATTTACTTCATGGGTCGAGTTGTGGTCGATATGATTACGTTCAAGGTGGATAATTATGTCATCATATTTCTTTTTTATCGTTAGCATCCATCATTCCTTTCAATCAAATCAACACTGAGCCTAGCTCATTAATTAGACCACGTTTGTTTCATTTTAGTTTGTCGATAAAGTTGTTAACCTTTTTTTCCAGGATTTTTTTTTTTAATT
>NW_027110150.1:274063-274436 GCF_000696795.3 Halyomorpha halys
TTCTCACTTCTTCTAATTTTTCATTAATTTCTCCTAAAGAAAATTTATTTTCCTTTTTTATGAGCAATTTTTCATACTTATCTTCTTCGCGAATAACCGATTTAGATACTATTCCGATCTCTAATTTTTTATTTTTTAAAACATTAACACCCATTTTACTAATTATAATTTTGTTTAACTTAGATATAACTCCTTTAGAAACTTTTAGCGTTTCTGCGACTTCTTGAGCCCTTACAAAAATTTCCTCATAGGCTTTTCTTTTCTTTTGGTTCTATTTTTATTGTACTGTTGGATAATTTATTATTTTTTTGCTCTATGATATCTAAACTTCCTATTTATGGGTTTAGAAAATGATCGGTGTTACTAAATTGTT
>NW_027110150.1:275249-277764 GCF_000696795.3 Halyomorpha halys
AATTGTTTCAGTTCTTCTTCTGGTTCCCTAATTTTCCTATCTTTAGGGTCTTCTTTGGTACTAGGTGTCATAAAAACTGTTTCTCCATTTTCTGGTGTAACATATTGTGAGTTAGTGTGTGAAGTGGTTTGTCTTGTATTATTACCGCGTTATTGTTTAAAATTGCTGGTCGGTTTACCATTTAAAAAATACTTTTGATTTCTATTAGTAGTGCATTCTTCAAAAGTTTTTATTGAACTATTAATTTGTTCACGAATTTGAGAATTTTTAATATTTTTGTTTAGGTTTATTGTATTTCTCTGTTTTTGATGTTTTTATTGGAATAACTGCATCATTTTCATTTTGTAATAAAACTCTTAAGTCATCTAAGTTCTCAAGTTTATCTGCTTTTGACATTAAATTAACTCCAATATTAAGAGGCATATTAGAATAAAAAATGATAGAGTATTCGGCGCTCTAACATGGTAATAATTAATTCATTATTATTTATTTTATCAAAATAGTAGCGATATTTTATTATTTTTCTAATCGGTTCCAACCTTTCAAGATAATCTAACGTTCATTAGTTTTTATTTTAGTTTCAAATAGATCAAACGTTAATTGTTCGATTGATCGACGATCCCAAACAACACTTTGGAGGCAATTTAATAATTCCCCAATTGTTTCAAAACTATAATTTAATTTAAAATACGTTTCCTTATCAGTGAAACGAGAAACTACCTCATTTATCAACTTTTTTTTTTTTCATTTAATTGTTTAAATGAATTACTTTTATCACATAATTTTTCTTTTAATTGCCTCACAATGCATATAAAATTTTCTAAATTATTCAATTCACCATGGAAATATGGACTATTTTCCATTTCAACTTTAGATTATGCCATATTAAATAAATAATTATAATAAATTTCAAATATTTTAAATCAATAATTCTTATAAGACAGAATGATTCCAATCAATAACATATATATGTGGCAAACAAACAAGTAATAAAAACAAAATACAAATCTTATAAATAGAATAAAATCTAAATTAGTCTTACTGAAGTTGTTTGATGTCTTCTTTTTGATACCTGGTTGCAGTGGATCAAAAGAAAACTTCAGTTTTCGAAATACCTCGGATGAGTGATTTTCTAAAACTGAATTGAATTGAAGAGTCTTGGTACCTCGGATGAGTGAGCCAAAATTCGACAGTCAAAATACCTCGTACTGAGTGGGTTCTTCCAGCCAAATTTCTTCAATCTTCTTAGGGTTAAGACAGTGTAAATGAGACGAGATTACCTAGGATTAGTGAATTTCTCCCTCATAAAAACCGTTTTAGTTCGGACGCCAATTAAATAACATAAAAATCAGTGAAGACTAAAATGACTTTATTCTAACATATTTACAAGAACTACATGTTACTTTCACTGTTACAGAGTGTCTCTCTTCTTCTGACTTAGCTATCTTTTTATACCTACTCCCAGGTATAACACAGCCGCCTCTAACCTGAGGAACAAACGCTGACCATTACGCCGCCTATTCTAGTTTTGGTCCACCCCGGGTATTTTCTTTCCCCGGTTCCCGCCATATCTGGAGAGAATCCCCCTATCCGCCACCTGGGTAGGCGCCCACTGGGAGACCAGCTACTCCACACGGGCGCCTGTCCATCAACCCGAAGGATGGCAATTCGAGCCCCTGTTATATCCCGACCTTGGGGTGAGAGACCTTCCTGGGGTACACCCAACCTCGGTAAATTGGGTGTCTTTTAATTAGAGGAAAATCCAGGCGGGTGGTGATTAATCATGATCCTGACCATATCACCTCCTTATTATTGTTTTCCTCGTCATATTTGTTCCTTCTAAAAGATGAACATTTATTAATATATCCCGTGGTTTTATTTTTGGTAAGTTTTTCATAAGTTTCTAATATCCTACTGTCTCAGGTTTTACCTATATAGTCTGCTCTTCATCAACTATGTTTGTTCTTTCTCATCTATATCCAATGATTTTTTCTTTTAAAGGTTTGTTATAGCGTTTGGTAATTTTTTTTTGTTGCATTACAAATTATATTTTTGATCCCTTCAAATTCGCCCAAAACGTTTTCTACTACTCTTGCTTCACAATTAAGTGCATATGCGGTACTAGGTAGTACAATTTCTAATAGATTAGAGATTAAACTTTGAGTTTATAATTTCAAAGCCCGCATTTTTATGCAGCAAAACCCTCAGAATATGTTGTATAATATGCAATAAAAAACCGTAAAATGTGCAGGAAAAAATATAACATGAAGCAGAAAAAAGTACAGATATTCTTTTAGATAGCTAAAATATTTAAGCATTCTACTAATATGTATAGACAAATTTCTGAAGTAAGAAAAAATTTGTAGGAGGGATTAAAAATTAGATAATTAGAAACAGCAAATACGTACGTAAATGTGTTCAAAATATGTATTTTAATGAATAAAAAAATAAGTTGACACTTTTTATAAACTAAAATATGGACGTTATAGAAACTTGCAAGTAGAGAGAGAAATAC
>NW_027110150.1:277814-280028 GCF_000696795.3 Halyomorpha halys
ATTTCCATGGGTCAGGAAAGTAAGACTTTCAATCTGACTCAGAATTGCTGATTTCCTGCAAAGGTGGAATTGATGAAATCGCTGATTTTAAATATCTGTTGTTTTCTTGAAAGTTGTATATCATGTGCCTGCACCTACTATTTTCTCTTTAAATTTATAAATATGTTTGTAAGGATTCTCATTTTTATTTCTGGTTCTAATGTTGATAAAGTGTTCTTCTGTAATCGCCATTTTATTACTTTTACAGTTAATTTTTTCTCTGTTAATGTCTGTAAATCTTTGTTATATTGCTAAACTTTGTTAACTTAGTTTTTGTCAGAGTATTGTTATGTGAAAAGGGGAGAGGGGGGCGATAGCAGCGTGTCAACGCGCCTGTCTCCCTTTTTTTTATTCCGCTTTCCTCGCTATTTCTCCGTATGTATACGGGGTTCGGCAGCTGCGGGGTAGTGCGCTAGGATTACGCATGCCGCTGCCACCAATAGTTGTCTTTATTTTATTTATTTATTGAGGTTTAACTGTGGTGCAGCCCAGCGCTTGGGTGAGCGCCTTTTAGATTGGGCTGCACCTTATCCTCCTGCATCTCTTTGAATGCCTCCTCCAGCACGCAGCCTGGTCCAGCCCTTCTGGGGCTTTGCAAACCCGCTATGTCCCGTCAGGATCAGCGAGACCCAATAATCTGTGAGGACCCAGCCCCGCTCAGTCTTGAATGGGTAAAACTTCCTCAGAGTTGCGCCCTTCTGGTCCGCCTGCCACCATCCATTCAATTCTTCAATGGAATCCTCCAGCAGCATCTTCTTCCATAGGTTCGGGGTCTCGCCAATCCTCTCTCCGGTCCCTAGGATGGAGTCCCTCCGGTAGCGCTACCAACCCCTGCCTCTTTACTTCGTACTTGACAAAATCCTTGAGAATGAGGTCCAGGGGCATCGCTCCAGCCAGCACCTGCCCCGCCTAATGCAACACCGTTCTGTAGGTCTTCGTGACCCTCAGCAGAGCCAACCTCAGTCTCCTCTTTTGATCCTGTGTGAGGTTCTGGCTCCACGCATGAGATGCTTACCTCAGAATACCCAGGACCACGCCTTTATAAATGGTCATCGTAGCAGTGTAACTGATTCCCTTGAATGCACCCCCTATCCTGCTCAATCCATTGAGTAATAGGGTCAACCTATTCCTTAAATACATCAGCTTAGGAGTGGTGTCAAATCGTCTTCTTATCCTCACCCCGAGGTACATCACTTCCTCACCCAGTCTAATCTTCTGTCCTTTGATGTTCAAAGAAATAGGATGAGCCCTATCAGTGGAGCCTCTTATAAATATGACCTGAATCTTAGCTGCGTCCAAACTCAATTTCCTCCTCTCTCACCATTCTCCTACGAGATAGACACACCTTTCTGCTTCCATCTTCAATCTCTGTTTTTCTCGCCCACGATGATTGCCATTCGTCGATGTAGGAGGTCGTGGTAAAAACCCTCTATTCTCTAGCCCCCCTAGCAACTCGTCAAACACGAGTTTCCATAGAGCCGGACCTAGGACACACTGTGGGCATCCTCTTTCAATTTTTTCCTCCACCTCATAGTAGTTACCCCTAATCCTGACGCTCCTATTATTAAGGTACTACTTATTATACTACCTACCAGGGAGTATAAGTTACTAGGGGTGTTGAAGTCTTACAATCGCTGAAGTACACGGGGCCACCAAACACTATTGATGGCGAAGGATATGTCGTAACAGTATCAGTAAGATATATTTCTCCGCCCTCCGTTCTATGTCCCCACGCACTCTCCCCAATTGGCATGGGTGGCTTGCTGCCTTTAAGATTGGTCTAAGGCTGGTCACAATCATGTGTTCTAGAACTTTGCTGCCTACTGGGAGGAGGCATATAGGTCGGTAGGCCTTTAGCGTCATCCTAATAAGGGGCACTATTCTTTAGGATTGCAGCATCTATGCCATCGATTCCTGGAGCCTTCCCAATCCTCTGTTGGTCCACACCAAGACAAAGGTCCCATATATCCCATGGTGGACATAGGTCGGTACCTAGTGGATATACCGTCATGCTCTCTTCTGCGAATTAAATAACATAAAAATCAGTGAAGACTAAAATGACTTTATTCTAACATATTTACAAGAACTACATGTTACTTTCACTGTTACAGAGTGTTTCTCTTCTTCTAACTTAGCTATCTAGTCTAGGAAATATATATGAACACTTGAGAAGAG
>NW_027110150.1:283716-286522 GCF_000696795.3 Halyomorpha halys
ATAATCAGAAAGAAAGAGATACAATAATAAGATATAATAAACAATTTTTTTTCCCCTACAGTTTCCTTTTACATTCAATTTCGGTCTGTACAACAAATAAAAATGTTTCAATTCATTCCTATTTTTCCTTCTCATTTCTGCTCCTCCAATTTCACCCTTTCACAATTTTTTAATTCACCCGATCAACAAATTCGCTCTCCGGAATTCACCCTTCATTATAAAAGAATTCACCCTTTATAAAAGAAAATTAGCAATGGTTATATTTAAAACTAATTTATATCAACAAAATAACTAAAATGAAAATACATTAATCAGTGACATATTTTCCATTAAGATTAATTACAGAGGTATTTCTGAATTTATTTATGCGAACCATATTCTTCTGTCGTTTAAAATATTTTTATAATTATATAATGATCTTTCTACCATCATCAAAGGACTTGGATTGAACACAATCATACCTATATACAATAATTAAAGTCTGCCTAAGGAACGCCGAATGTGGATGGCCTGGCAGATCTACAGAATCCCAGCGCTCCTCTTCCTGGCGAGTCACTGGTATTGAGGCAGTGGAAACTGAGTGAGGGCGCTTGAGTCACAGACACTCAGGACTAGAGGAAAAAATGGCCATTGTCAAAACTCCCGCAATGCTCTGTACCCAGAAAAAAATGGGTGATCACTTGTGCACGCCAAGAATTTTACCGATTGATAATTTTCAATGCCCGACGGAAATGTTAACACTTTTTTTTTTCTCGACCGTTAAAATTCATAGAGTGTGTTCAGTGAACAGGAATATCATTTATGTGTTGGTGTTATATCGCTGGACTGTATATTCATAAAGACTAGAGGGGGGCGCCATATGCCACTAGGATATCCACGTAACCCAGCACTACCTGGAGTCTAAGCCGATAGTTAGACGCCAAGAGTGCGAACGGAAGTGGGGGTGTGCTCAGGAGGGTCGAACGAGCCCTCTTCTTCTTGGTACCAAGTATGTCTGGCTAAGAAGTTAGTACCGAACGTGGTACACGGAACAGCAGAGAATGGCCACCTTTCTCCGTTGAGCAGCAGTGACACACCATCCAACAGGTGACCTATGACATGGGGCAGACAGCGAGCACCCAGAAACACAAGTAAGATCTTTTCTACCAACCCAAATGGCCATCCTCATCCCATCTCACCTATAGACCACTTTTTCCCTATATCTAAATTTTTACTTACTCAATCTAACCTTATTGTATTATTTTCGGCCTCTCCTTCCACCAGTTATTTCACTTTATTTGAATATATTAATTTTTCTCAATATTACTTTTTCTAACTAAACCCCTTCTGATATATTACCAAGACCTGGATCTAATTCCTTCATAACTTAAAATTTGAGGAAGGTCCAGTCAAAACAGCGTGTGTAAGAAGGGCCCTTAGAGAAGCGCATTTTGGGTGACTCACTTTTTCTTTTCCTTCCTCCTCGGGTTTTTTTCATTATTCTTACGCATTAATGAAACAATTAAGTCACTTTTAATTTGTTTTCAACCAAATGTGCAAAAGCTACTAAGTAATTTAGTATATTTGTAATATATAATATTATAATATTTGTAGAAGTGGTACTTTGTATGTATTATTATGCATGTTTTATTTTTTTCCTATTCTATTTACTTGTAGAATTCAATTGATATTGCTGTTAAGTTGACTAGTGATGCAATAAATTTAATAATAATTATTATTATGTGCATCTGTCTTCTTGATCAGTCATTTCTTTCCCATTTTAAAATTAATTAATTATGTTTTATTTTTTTTATTTCAGGCTGAACAAGGACATCTTGGATTCATTCATGGTTTTTTAGCATCACTTTCCATGATAGTTGTTTCTGAAATTGGTGATAAAACATTTTTCATTGCTGCAATCATGTCAATGAAACACTCTCGTCTGACTGTTTTTGCAGGTGCTATTTCAGCTTTAGCACTCATGACAGTTCTCTCAGGTAATTTTTGCTGTATTCCAATGCATTCTCTGAGGAGATGATTTTCTTTTTATATATATACTGAATGTAGTAACAAGCATCATTAATCTGAAGGCCTGTAGATCTCAACTATTAAAAATAATTCAATAGGTTTGTTAATTTAAATATACTGCATATTATTCATATCAGTTGTATCACACTCAATTATATCACTGGAAATTTAATGCACCTGGTAATCAATAATTACTTTTTCAAATTATATTTTTAAGTGAGGATTCAGGTATATGTCTGGATATATTTTTATTTATTTGTCTCTGTTTTTAGTAGTAGGACATGTTACAAAAGCTAGGCTAAGATAGGACTGAAGCGGCCCTAAAGAGGTTTAATATTATTCTAATCCTACTGGCCACTTTTTTAAGTCTACTAGAACTGAAGGTTACTGCACTGTTTTTCAATTTTTAGTGAAAAGGAAAATTAAGATGAAGGTGGAGAAAATCTTACATAATAAGTAGTGATCGCTAGTGTTATGACCCCAGCTACAGTGGAGATTTCGCCAGATTGTAACGGTTGCATTCTTGGCACTGAAGGAGTTAATTAAATAATTCAAATTCTTCCTGAGGAGTTTTTCAAAGAGTCCTGAGGAAAGTTCCTCTCAAGAAAGGAAAAGAATAAAAACTATTTGGTAGAAACTTAAGAGAAGAATTAACAACAACCAGTTGATATTGCATTTGGATGAGAAGATATTATAGTGTTTGAACAGAAGGATGTTATGATCTTGATTGATATCATGAGAGAGAGAAATAGCTTATTTATCTATGCTGCCTAAATACATCAGGTTGCTATCTCACACA
>NW_027110150.1:286572-287167 GCF_000696795.3 Halyomorpha halys
TAATAATGATAGCAGATAACGAGGACAATATTAATAAATTTTATGAGTAATAATATTAATATTTAATAATCATTAATTCCTCCAAAGCAATTAGAAAGTTAAAATTAATAATTATGATATATAATACTTCAGATCTTTCTTCTGAAATTGAACATCTTTTTATGAATCAGTATATAATAATTATCAATATGTATTTTATACTGTATATAACAAATCAGTATATATATATTGACTTGGTATTCTAATACTTAGCATTCATTTATAAACTAATATATAGATTTGGATTACAAATAAAACATTCCTTTTTCTGTTTGTTAGAGCAATAGAAATTTTAAATACCAAAATCTTAATTAGTATTTTAATTATCATTAATAATCTAGTTTGATATTATAATCTAAACTATTCAGTTATTAATTTTTCAACGCTTAGTTATAATTACAATAACAATAATAACTAAAGATCATAGAAATGAGCTAATTACAATGAATATAAACACACTTTTTTTATATTATATCTAAATAATCCTAGTGTAGTAAAGGTATGATTACAAATGCTTTAGTCTTTATTTTTGTTACATAATTAAGATTATAATAAT
>NW_027110150.1:289498-302989 GCF_000696795.3 Halyomorpha halys
ATGATTCGGCGCACAATCGAATATATTGTTATTGGCCTCCAGGAGGAAATACTTTTTGGGTCTCCCTTACCCTTGTAGACCAATATTGTGCGCCCTTGGCGTATAGGCTCCGGTACATATTCCACCTTCAGCATGATCTCCGCAATATACTTGATGATGTGTGTTACTTCGAAGTATTTTATTGTGCGGACAAACACACCATCCGGCCCCGGTGATGAGTCCAACGATGTGGACTTAATAGCCCTCTTCACCACCCGACACCAAATTTGGGATCTGGGCGCCTTTCTCATAATCCGCACAATTGCGTAGATTCTCTTTTTCAAATAGGCTTCTGAAATGTTTCTCTATGTCGGCTATCTTTAATGGACATTGCCTGGGAGCGTCGGCGTTCATAATGCTCTGTACCAATTTTTCCTTCTATTATAATAATTGTATTGACCTAGCTCATAGTGGTACTGCTCCTGCCGACGGTTTCTGTCTGCCTTGTTAGCGGATTCGACACCTTCCCCCCGCGCCCTTGTCGGCTATTTCGGTTTTATTTTTTTCCCTCATTTTATAGAATTTTATGGCAGGGTGCTGCGGGCCCGGCAGTTTGGCGTTAATACCTTTGAGGAAACCAAGAAATCGCCCACTGCCATGTCGAAATCCGCTGAGTTGAAATTTTGAACTTTCATAATATCCTGAAAGACAGCCGACCATTTACTTATTTCTATTTTGATTTGAACCGACCTCATCATCTCTTACCATGTTTAATAAACCCCTTAGTTTTTTTTGTTTGCCTCCCTGGGATGATTTTTCGCTATGTGAGTTCCAAGACCTCTATCACCCTTAAAATTTAACCCACAGATTGGACAGACTTTATCTGGGTGACAGGTCTGTTCCTTCCAAGTGATAAAGTAGCCGACCCCGGCTTAATGTCGCCGCTTCTCCTCTCGCTAGACCTCCAAATATCGGCTCGATCCACTCGAAAATCGGCAGACAACTCCCTTGCACCAATATCGTCGATTGTGCCGATTTTCAATCGAATCGGACAACAATAGCCCGCCCACTCACAAGGACAGCGCGGACCTGATGTGCGCCTGTCAACGGCCAGAGCCGAACCAATATTAATAAAAGTATTAAAATTGTAACATTACATATAAGTAATTTTTTGCTGTCTTACATTATTTTATTTTTTTAAATAATGTTGATGTAGATTGTGTGGAATAGCTCATTTAGAGATTGTATTAGAGAGGTTTAAGATAGGAATTAAGCTCTAGGATGGAGGCTTGACTTCTTTTTTCAAAGACTGAAACAGAGAGAAGGGATGAAAATCGGTCTTAAGTGGAATGAAGAGGAAGGATTAACCACCAATACCTCTATGAATGAGGATTTTATTTGAGATTACTGAGAACTCAAACTTCGATTTTTCTAAAAAGAGGATTGAATATTTAGGAAATTTAATTCCCACTTGTTTAAAATGTCTTTGTTTTTTCTTCAAAACTGCGAACAGTTCTGAGCTATTTATTTATTAGTATTTATTTTTAGATTAGTATAATCTAATGATTTTTTTCAATAAAATTAATGGCCTTTATATTTACAAGCCTGTTTTTCAGAGCTAAACTGTATAGAAATACTTTATAAAATACTTAAATATTTCTAAAAAAGTTATAAATATAATTTATAAAAAAATATATTCTTCGCTGATGACATTCTGATATTAGTAACGTACAAACATTTCACGATACCACCAACTTTTTCTAACACTATTTCTGACCAACCAAGCACTTATAATTTTAGAAAATGGGGCCAAAAGTAATTAATTCAAAGCACACGAGACAAAATATATGATTTTTACAATAAAACAGAAATTATCCAACTTAAACATTAGACTGTACTTTAAATCTCTACAACAGATAGAAACTATGATTTATCTTGGTCTAAATTTTGACTGTAGACTGAACTGAAAAAATCATACGGACACGATTGTAAATAAATCACTGAGGACAATAATTTCCCTTACTATTGCCGCAAGACTCACTTGGGGGCTGAGGAGCCAGGTTATAGATGTTATCTATGAAGACGCTATCCCGAAATTGCTGTACGCAATACCAGTATGGGAATCAGGTGCCAAGAAACGCACCAACCTCTCTAAACTGCAACGAGTACAAAGATTAATGGCAATAGGAATAAGCAAAGCCTTTAAGACCAAATCTTATGGTGCTTCTTTTAGCCCATCCAAATTAAAATGACAGAAATGACTACAATATACAAACTTAAAAAACATGCAACACGATACAAGAATATCAGAAATCCCAATATTGAACGGGGACAGACTATAGAACTAAGGCCACATTTATCAATTCTTGCCAAACTCTTGGAGTAGGTAACTAATTGTGTAGTCTTCGAGATTTCATTGAAGTGAGACCGTGCGGTGCCGATCGTTTGATGTTTTAAACAATAGTGCCTTGTGTAACTCTAACATCACTTAACTTCTACAGCTCACAGGATTACCAGGCCAGTCCTTTCCAATATATTTTATTACTTATCAACTTTTGTTAGTTGATAAATACTGTTCGTATTTAATAAATTCGTGTTGTCCGGAAGACCCTGCAGATAAAAAACCTCCCGACCCCATTTCATTTTTAAGTAATCATGAACTCCAATTAGACAACAAACAAATAGCTCAAAACATTTTGAAAACTCTCCAAATTTCCTTAAGCATTTTCGAGCCCCTTATGTAGTAATAGTCGAAAAAGATGATGATAATAAAGCAGAATCTTTTCATCATAAGAAAATAGTTAAGCTACTAGGGCTAAGTAATTTAGAAGTAATTTCTATTAGGGGGAAAAATAAAAACCAAATTAAAATACATTTTAGAACGTAGGAGTACGCCAATCGATTTATAACTAATAGCCTTCTTAAAACAAATAACCTCAAAGCCTTCATTCCAAAACAGTACGCAGTAACATATGGAGTTATCAAAAGTATTCCTACCAATATCGATGAAAAAGAAATATTTGAAAATTCAGTTTGTACAGAAAAAATAATTAGTGTACGTCATTTGTTCCGTCGAGAGACAAAAGGTGAGGAGGTTAAAAAAAATGGCTTCACCTTCTGTACAAATAACTTTCCACTCTCAGCGCGTACCAGAAAGTGTAACTCTTTAGTTACTGCCACGTAAAGTTCAACCGTATGTCTTTAGGCCATTATTTTGTGGAAAATGCTTGAATTACGGACATTTAAAGGAAAAATGCCGGGAGAAAAATAAATGTAGCAATTGTGGGGAAAATACTCACGAAACGAATGAGTGTGCTTACACAATTACATGTTTTCATTGTAAACTACAGCATTTAACTACAGATAAGACCTATCCAGAAAGAAAGCGACAAGAAGAAATAATGGCAACACAACCCGTAAATTATAATGAAGCCGCTAAGCTCGTACCGCCTATAACTACATCAAATAGGTTTTCTCTCCTTGATTTTCCGGAACTACCACAAAAAGAGACAATGTTACGGTGATAACATTAATCAAAATCGCTCTTTAAGAAACGTTTCTCTAAGGAAATATAAAGCTATGCCAACTAAAAGACCACGAACTATTAACTCTTTTGACAATCCCTAGGATTCACCCCCTCCTTCAAGGTCAGAAATTTCTGATACAATACTTCCCATTCCAAAAAATTCTAATTTCAATAACCCACACAAAAGCACAACAGAATCCAAATACATACAATTTCTTAATTCATTAATAAAATACAAAACTCATCAGATGAAAAAGAAACAGTCAATATAATAGGTCAATCTTTCTATACTTTTGTCCAAGAAAACAAGCAAATCATAAATAGCATATCACCATATCGGGAAACAATAATACATAACAAAAAATAGAGTCTCAATATTCCAAACCGTTCATAATACAACACACATATATTTCTACTTTATCAATTATATTCTATCATGTCACGACCGAAACTGATCAAATGCGTCAATAATTTAAACATTATCCAATTTAACTGTCGGAGCGTTAATAATAAATTTCAAGAACTAATTAATTATATGGATATAAATAAGGTACATATCGCGCTGCTGCTAGAAACCTGATTCAATAAAACAAAGAAATACTAATCAAGAAATCATTCTGTAATAAAGAAGCATGGGAATGATAACTATGGCGGTGTGGGCATTATCATTCACAACTCGATAGAATACAAAAGAACGATAATAGATAATACAGGTCCTATCGAAGTAATTGCAGTAGAATCTACTAACTTAGATCCTAATATTTGTTTCGTTTCGGTATATATCCCCCCTCTGTCAGACCAAGCACCACCCACATCGCTAGCATTCTCTCAATTTCTGATAAAATAAAGGACTGCTCAGTAATCATAGGAGGTGATTTTAAGGCGGAATCCAAATTTTATGGCTGCTTAAGAGACTCCCCAAGAGGCAACATGATAGTTGAACAATTATCTCAACAGCTGCTCGTATTACTGAATGAATTTGGCAAAGCTACCCGACTTGGAAGTCCAGGACACAAATCCTCCATCACAGATCTGACTTTTGTAAGTCCGGAACTATCACACAGGATATCATGCTCAATAACTGACGAGACCCTAGGTAGTGACCACCTAATAATAACTATTTCTTTCCGTTTCTGTTCATTCACCGCTATTACCCAAGCTAGAAGGAATTTTAAAAAAATTAATCGCGATTTATATGTCATGCAACTTAAAAATTTTGAGCCACGTCCGGTGAATAATCTAAAAGATTTAACCACTTTGACAAATCAAGCAGCAGGGATGCCGATACCGCGAACTAAATACGATCCTCGGAAAACGTTCTCTCCAAAACTTTGGTGGAATGAGAACATGGAGAAGGCCTATAAACAGAAGACTGCGTCAATAAAGGATTATAGAAAAAATATGAATGTAGAGAATTATAAGATAATGAGAGCCAACATTAACAAGGTAAAAAAACTCATAGCTAAGGCAAAAAAATGTTGCTGGAGAAATGATTTTGTCGGGACAATACATCCTAGCAACTACAAAGCAATGTAGAATAAAATTCGATGTTTTCAAGGGAAGAGGTCTTTATCACCGAGGAATCCAATAACCTTAAGTAAAACTAAAGCAGAAGATTATTTCTCGGAAATTAACAAATATTGAGTCAAAACGTGTTTTGATTTTTAAATAAACTGATCAACAATCGACAGCATTATGTTTTTTATAAATGAAATCTATGAAAATTACAAAAACAAAAATATTCTCCTAGCAATTTTATTGGTCCTACAAGACGCATATAACAAAGTTAACATGATTAAGTTAAAAGAAATTTTGGTAAACATCAACCTCCCAGTTCTAATGTCTAATTGGATCGTTAATTACCTTTCATTTAGAACATACCACTTACAAACATCCGAAGGAGAAGTTAAGGTTCACTCAAATGCAGGCTTACCCCAAGGGGATCCGCTAAGGTCCATTCTATTCAATATTTATACACACTTTATTGTCAAGCACCCGCCTGATAAATGCAAAATTTTACAATATGCTGACGATTTAATAGTGTACACAACGTGCTCAAATATATCAGAAGGGCACCACTCACTGAGGTAAGGATTCAATACATTGGAAGGAAACCTACACGCACTTAACGTTCAAATTAACATATCAAAATCCAAAATTATTCCTTTCACAAAAAGAAGAAAATTAAACTTAACACAATTAATTATCCACACAAGTAGAGGTGCAATAGAGGTCACAAACACAATAAAATTCTTAAGGGTTTATCTTGACACGAAACTTTCTTTTAAAACACACATCCAAAACACTTACAACAAAGCAACCAAGACATTAAACATTATAAAATCAATGACAGGGGTAACTTAGGGAGCCCACCCACATAATCTACTTACCATTTACAAAACTATGGCGAGACCAATAATAGACTATGCATCCATAATATACAATGAGTCAAGTTCACCATTAATTAAAAAGATAGATACAACACAAAACAACGCCTTAGGATATGTTTAGGATCATTCCGCACAAGCCCTACAAATGCATTGCAAGCAGAAGCAAGAGAATCGACTCTCCAAATGAGAAGAAATTGGTTAGTAAAAAAATTCCTTTTAAAAGTGGCTTCTAGCAGTTGCCACCCTCTATATCAAGCTATTCGAAACGGCACTTTATACATTCCAAAAGTAGGAATCATAGTCCAAGAAACAAAACATCTATTTAACACACTTGCCATCAACCCCAGACCACTCGACCTATGCACTCCTATTCCAAAGTCAGAAATTACCATAAAAACCAATCCCAAACTATTTCAATTAGATTTGACCAAAATACACTATCCACCGACAGTTCTGAAACAGAAAACACTAGAAATATTTTCTGAAATGTATAAAAATGTATACAGATGCATCGAAGATGAAACCAAAGTTGCAGTCGGGATATATGATGTCCAATATAATCAGGATACATCGATAAACCTCACCACCAAATTCAGCATATACAGTGCTGAATTATACGGTGTCGTTGAAGCTTTCAAAATAGCAAACGGAAAATATAAGAATACAAAACTCGTAATTCTAACAGATTCCGCATACGTATGCAATTCACTCAAAAACATATTTCATCTTACCTAATTAAGAACATAATAGAAGAAGTTCATAGTTCATCAAATAACAAATTTATGGACCAATGGGTTCCAGGTCTTGTGGGTTTGTACGGCAATGAGCGAGCTGACAAGATAGCTAAACGATGTTTGGGAAGAGTGGAAAATGCGAAACTGCCTTTACAGGAAATTTTTAGATGGTTAAAAAAAGACTTCATTAGTGAATGGCAGGATAGGTATGCCTGGGAGTCAAGTTCGAAAGGTAAAGATCATTTCACTATCCAACCTGACGTCTCTCCACGCCCATGGTTCTCTAACACTTGTGTTAAGCTAAACATTACAACATAACAAGATTAAGAATTAACCATGGTCGTACAAATCGCGGATTGACATTATTAAAGTTACAAAAAATGATAAATATTCGACATGCAACTCTATCGAGGACCCATTACATATTATACTAAATTGCAGTAGATATGATAAATACAAGATTAAATATCCCCTCATCCAAAACAGTAGCCTTTTCCTCCAAGGGCTGGCAGATCTAGATAGGGCTACTATTTACTATAGCTACTATACTACAGGATCTAAGTAGAATCTAAAGTAGATTTTTAAAATTAAATAAATAAATAAGAACAATTTACATCCTCATCTCCATTATTTTATAATATAACAACAGGGGCAGTGTAGGAATCCAACCGGAGTCTCGGGCCGACGTAAGAAAAAAAAAATAACCAATACTTCAAGAGATTTCACTTACAAAACTCGTTTGAGTTAAATGCGTTTGCATGTAAGTGCGACGGAAGAACTCCACAAATTTTTCAACACATATTGTACGTGTTATAATATATATATGTCTGTTACATACATGACAGGAAAAGATATAGTTGGTCGAAATCACCCCTACTGCAAGGGGACTCATGGCCTCTACCCTAACAATCCTCGTAAACTCTATTATATACAAAGGAAAAATGCAATTAAAATACAATAACAGCACTCTATGCAAAACTAAAAAATACAATTCCACATGAATCACTGATATTTACAATCACATCTTGTTATAGAAGTTCCCGTTCTAAGGCACTGTATCCGACTTCCACTTCTGTGAGACGTCGACTGGTATAGGTTACAGGACACTCTCCCCCTTTAGTCTCCTGTGCCAACACTGCCCCTTTTGCATACTCACTTGCATCCGTTATGAGCGTAAACAGTTTCTTAAAGTTGAGGATTGCTAAAACCGGTACCCGTTGTAGCTGCTCAATGCATTTCTGGATGTTATGTGCTATGCTTGGTGTCTCTACTACCATGCTTCCTTTCTTTAACAAATTAATTAGGGGAACAAGGTACTCTGCCGTATCCGGAACAAACTTTCGATTGTAATTTAATGCTCCTGGTAATCGCTGAATGCCCTTCACATCTGTTGGTACCGCCAATCTTTGCAGGGCCGACACCTTCTGGACATTCAAACTCACACCTTCCATGGAGATTGTATGTCCCAGAAAATTGATCTTGCTCTAGCATTGAATTTCCCGTGCTAAGCTTGTGGCCAAACTTCCCCATTTGCTGGAACATGCTCTTTAAGTGTTCCGCATGGTCACTTTGCTTAACACTAGTAGGTCGTCCATATACACCTTGCTTAACACTAGTAGTTTCTCCATATACATCTTGCTTAACACTAGTAGGTCGTCCATATACAGCTTGCTTAACACTAGTAGGTCGTCCATATACACCTGACAAACTGCTTCGTCCAGTCCCCTCAAGAATTCGTCCATGAATCTCTGGAATGTTGCGAGTGGGTTTTTTTAGACCAAACGGCATCTGGTGAATTCATAATGGCCTCTTTCAAAGGTAAATGCGGTTTTGTGCTAATCCTTGGGATGCATTTTAATTTGGTGGTATCCCGCCATTAGGTCCAATGTACTAAAAACTTTTCCACCGCCTAACCTATCAAGAATATCTTTAAATCTCGGGATAGAGTATTTTTATCGACCCTATTTTCATTAAGTTTACGATAATCGATTACTATCCGGTACTTTTCCCCATTTTCGCCCAGGGCACTCTTCTTGCCTACTGCCCACAATGGACTGTTATAGGGCGAAGTGTTGTCCACAATTATCCCTTGCTGTTTCTCTTTCTGTTTCCTCCCTAATGTGCTTTCGAAACGCCTGGGGATATCGCCTCTCCTTCACGTACGTCGCCCTATCCTTGCTTCCGGTAGCCCTGTAAGAGGCTTTTGTTATAGTATCATAAGTTTTTTAATTTTCTGGTCTTCTGCGAGATTTATTCTTGTGTCTTTTATTGCAACATTGAAACCTGGTGAACCAACAATATATGATTCTTTCATTCACTATACCATCACCAAAAGCCATGTTGATGTTTCAAAATGATTTGGAAGGGTTATTTCCAAGTTAAATTTATATCAGAATTATGCATAATTTTTCTAATTCCATCAATGACAAAAAATATATAAATATATATATAAAATATATACATAAACACTTGAATATTTTATGATAAACTGAATTAATGACATGGCAATGAAAAGGAAATGTCTAAAGATTAATTTAATACACATTATGTTAGTGTTTATTAACAAGAAGGGTGTTAGTTAAATGATTTAATCAAAATAAATAAATTAGACATTGCATCCATTCCAGCTCAATAGTAAGTTTGAATAATGTTTTGTTTTAGTTGTATTTGGTTGGGCTGCAACCATCATTCCTAGGGCTTATACTTATTACATTTCAACAGCTTTATTTGCAATATTTGGAATAAAAATGTTGAGAGAAGGATGTAAAATGTCACCTAATGAAGGTCAAGAAGAGTTTGAAGAAGTTCAATCAGATCTTCGAAAACGGGATGAAGAGGTATCTTAACTGTAATAGATTTTTTATTAGTTTGTTCATTCTATATTTCACATTGATAAACCAGCATCAATTAATTTAACAATAATACTTTTTTCGCTTTATGGTAACCACATATTTTTTATTGATTCAAATTGGCCATATATTTTTATGGCCTTGAATGAACAACTAAAAAGTAAAAGATACAAAAATAACCTTTGATATAATAGTGGTAGGAATAATCTTAACCATATTTAAGGGCCTTTTATTCAATTGAATATGTTCTGTAGCTGTAAGGCCGTGTTCATATTGGAGCAGTTTAAAGCGACGGGAAGAGTGAAAAGCCAACTGGAGAAAACAAACTATGTATTTTAATGGAAGTGTTAATTGTTGAGTATAGAGAAAGAGACATTAAGCGAGGTCTAGAGAGTGGTACCTAATAGTTTACAAATTTTGATTCACATAGCGGTCGGGTGTTTTCAGAATTGTTCAGGTTAAATTGTGAGCACATAACACGTAGTTACTACTTGGAATAAACTTGTCCAGTGATTTATTTTATAAATATATTTTTATTTATTCTTAATAAATAAAGTTTTTATGTTAAAGACTTCCTGTTAAATTAATATTATACTGAGAATGATGATTAGATTCATGAATTTCAATTTCTTCAGGAAAAATTGAACTACTATCTAAATCAGTTTTTTTTTTTCTTTTTACCCCCTTCCTAGTCATTTCTGAAATGTGAGAGGGGCGTTTATCTAAAGGTAACCAACCTGTTCTAACCATGGTAGGTGATGAAGCTTTCATTACATGGGCCACCACTGCAATTAAAAAAGTCAACACCCCAGGCCAAATTCAAAACGGCATCCCAAAGTCCCAGTACCTAGTAGCAAAAACCTGTGCCTCAACCACCTGAGCTATGGACGGCTATTCTCCCAACTACACCATATACTCAGTTTGAACTAAAAACTGAGTTATTTATTCTATTTAATGAATTTTTCAGCATGTCATTCATCACCATTGGAAATGAAGTTTTTTTTTACCATTTTTTATTGTTTTCTCAATCTCCTGAACTTCTATTCTTTATAACTTTTTAGTGCCTGTTCCTGTGTAACGATAAAGATGACTCTTTAGTTACGTTCTTTATTTGTCAATACAACAATATTTACACTTGACATATATAACAAAACATTCATAATTATTATTAACATAACGTTCAGTTTTTTTAGATAACAACACACAAGTTCTTCATAATTAATTAATTGTAATTGATCATATGGCGAGAGGTTTCAAATGGGTTTGCCTCTAAAACAAATGTAAAATAATGAAACTTTCAATGAATTATAATTAAAAATAGATTTAAAAGAAATATACTAAAGAAATAAAAATGTTGATAATAATTTCGACAGTGGCAAACCCATTTCAAACACTCTGTTTGCAAACGTCAACTATTGCCGCTGAAGACGTTAATCTTGCCACCACATCACTCCCCCTCCCAATAACGTTGGCGCAGAACCTAACAGTCGCCTTTACTGCACGTCCAGAGCGGGTGTGATACGCTGGTTTTAGTTGATGCTGTTCTGCGTCGAGGTCATTAGAAGAGTTAGCAGATCCTGGCGTAGGCAGATCCTAGCAGCGGGCGTAGGACTGGACTAAGCCGCGTCGGCGTTTCTTTCTACCTGCGTTGTGTTTGCGCCGGAAAGAAGATGTGCCACTTTCAGTCGATCCATCGAAATCATTTTTGGACCTGATTGTAGCTGGATCTTAAATGTTTTCTCCTTCCGTGAGATTACTCTGTATGGTCCAGAGTACGGTGGAGTGAGCGGTACCGTAACGGAGCCGTCCCTTAGAAATACTTGGGCGCAATCCTTTAAGTCTTGATGCACAAAAGTCTGCTGCGGTATGGCACCGGGCGGAGATTCTTCATGACCCCCCGTAGGGTCTTCAGTGTTGATTCGGAGTCCTCCCGACATCCTGATGCCTCGAAGAACTCACCTGGGAGGCGTAAAGGCTGCCCAAATACCATTTCCGCAGCGCTGGCTCCCAAGTCCTCTCTCACTGCCGATCGGAGTCCTAAAAGGACTGTTGGTAACATACTTGTCCATCCCGATGCGTTCAATGTAGACATGAGGGATGCCTTGCCTTGCCTCGCGCCTGAAAGGTGGAGGTCTCACAGAGGACTGACGTTACAGTACCGGGAGGTTTGATCCATTGAAGCTGAAGATGGTTGTTTTTCTGTAGCTCTGTAATTGTTGGATCCTTCTGTTGTTCTGCCGCTATATGTACATAACCGTCAGTGAATTCAATATCCTCGACCCTCGAAAGTGCATCGGCGACGGTGTTCTCTTCCCCGGGAACGTGGCGAATGTCGGTCGTAAACTGGCTAATGAAATTAACCAGACGAATCCGCATGGGTGTCGCTGTCTCCGGCTTTTGATGAAAAGCATATTCCAACGGTTTGGAATGGCAGTTTTCCAGCGTTCGAATGCTTGGATGGATTCTTCTTCCCAGGTGATTGGTCTCTTATCATTCTTCTTCGCCCCAACGAGGAACTTGTTGAGTGGAGCTTGCAAATCTGCCGCTCTGGGTGTGCAACGACGATAAAAGTTAAACATACCAAGGAAACGTCATAGGTCCCTTATCGTAGCCGGTCTGGGATATGATGCAATAGCTTCAACCTTGGTCCGAAGAGTGCTAATGCCGGTGGCGTCGACCATGTGTCCTAAGAATGCGACTTCCTGGCGAAGTGTGAGACCGTGGTCCTCAAGTCGCCGCAAGACTTCCTGTACATGTGTTGTGTTCTCTTCTTCGTCTCTGGAGGCGATAATGATGCCATCCAGGAACCGTTGGAAGGTCTGCGAAGCGTTCCTTAGTCCAAAACACATTCGAAGAAATTCGAAAAGACCGAAAGGTGTAATCACCGCAGTCTTTAGAGTATCTTCTTCTGCTACTGGAATTTGTTAATATGCTCGATTGAGATCCAATGTAGTGAAGATCTTCTTACCGTGCATATTAACGTTGAAGTCCGCCAAGTGAGGGACAGCGTATCTATCAGGGATCGTCCTTCTTCTCCACTATGTGTAGTGGACTGGCCCAAGAGCTATTGGACGGTCTGCAAATTCCCTCTTCAATCATTTGCTCGAATTCTTGCTTGGCGGCGTTGTACCTCTCCGGCGGCAGGCGGCGTGCTTTGGCTGTGACAGGGGCTCCGTGGGTTTTTTATATGGTGGATGACGTTGTGCTGTGGCTCTTTGACGAAGGATTTGTTTGTAATAGGTTGTGTAACGCTAGGGAACTGGCGTAGCAAGGCTGTGTACTATTCACCGGTTGGTACTGAATAAACAGTGGGTACCGGTACCTTAGCTAATCTTCCACGTGTCGTCATTCCTGTTTTCTGGTCCACCAGCTGACATCCAGCAAGATCTACCATAATATTATAGTGATATAGTAGATCTGCACCTATGATTGGATGACTCACGGTTGCTATTATGAACCTCCATGTAATTTTGCGCCGAAGACCGAGATCGAGGTTCTGAACTATGTGGACTTCCATATGTGGGAATGGTCGTACCATTGGCCGCATACAAAGTGAACTGCATGTTCGGCTTTACTTTCTTGTTCTTCACCGGAAAAACAGATATAGTGGCTCCCGTATCTACCAGATATCTGGTCCCGGACTTTTTGTCGACGATAAAAAGTCGGCGGTTGGTAATTTCGGCGACGAAACCCGCCTCGTTCGCCGCTGCTTCTAGTTTAAAGTCTCAGCTGTCTTCCAACTGCAAGGTTAACGGCACCTGGTAGCCCTTTCTCCGAATCTGTTATGGTAGAAGCAGAAACGCCGTCCACTTTTACTCCTCGAAGCCCTGCGATCCCTGTTGGGCGACCTGTTATCGCAGCGGACAATCCTGGATCCCATTAGCGTTTTCAGAGTGGCTAATTCCGCAGTAAGGTCATCAATCGCTACCTTAATGTCTTCCATCCTTGGGAGCATATCTGCAGGAACCTTACCTGCGGCCAATTGCTGCATTTCTCAAAGAAACTGCGATGGC
>NW_027110150.1:303039-303767 GCF_000696795.3 Halyomorpha halys
TGAGTTTACAAGGATGCCGTTTGGCCTCAAAAATGTCCCCATAACCTTTCAGTGCCTGATGGACGAGTTTCTGAGAGGAATTGACGAATCCGTTTGTCAGATTTACATGGATGACCTCCTTGTGTTTAGTAAGAACGAGATTAAACACGTGCGACACTTGAATAGCGTGTTCCAGAGAATAAGACATTTTGGGCTCAAATTGTCGGGGGAAAAGTCGGCGCTGGGGCAGGAATAAATAAAATTTCTGGGTCACACAATTTCTAAGGAGGTGAAACCAGACCCGGATAAAGTTTCTGCAATCCAGAAAATGGCAGTACCTAGTGACAAAAGGAATTCGGAGTTTGTTGGGGACTCTAAATTATTACAGGAGGTTTTTTCCAGAAATGGCAGAGTATCTCGTTCCACTCAACAACCTACTTAAGAAAGGGAGGAAGATGATCATCACCCCGATGATGGAGGACAATATCAGACGGTGCATGGAGAGGTTGCAGCAAGAGCCGGTACTAGCTTTTCCAGATTTTATTTGGCAATTCACGATTACCACAGATGCGAGTGAGTATAGTGTACAGATGCGCGGTGCTGTCTCAGGAGGGTGATAGGGGAGAGAGCCCAGTGGAGTATGCCAGCAGGCGCCTTACGGAGACGGTAAGTAGATACAGCGCAATGGGGCGAGAACTCTTGGGAATAGGGTGGGCCGTCGATCACTTTAGACCATATGTGTTCGGCAG
>NW_027110150.1:303817-306338 GCF_000696795.3 Halyomorpha halys
GATCATGTGGCGAGAGGTTTCAAATGGGTTTGCCACTAAAACAAATGTAAAATAATGAAACTTTAAATGAATTATAATTAAAAATAGATTTAAAAGAAATATACTAAAGAAATAAAAATGTTGATAATAATTTCGACAGTGGCAAACCCATTTCAAACACTCTCTTAGCAAATGTCAGCTATTGCCGCTGAAGACCGTCTTGCCACCACATCTTCTTTCTCTCCTGCTAGCCATTTTTCCACAAATGACCTTTCTTCCTTTTTCTTTGTGGTTTTCCTACTAAAATTATTTTTGGTAAATGTCTTTCTTCCTTTTTCTTTATAATTATGAGAGATAGTTGACCGTGAATGACTTGTATGAGGAGAAGATGTAAAACGTTGGCACAATTAAATGAGTTACATCAACTTATTTGTGTTTCATTTTGACCGCACCCCCAACCATCTTCTCCTCGTACTTTTTCTTTATAATTTTCCTTCTAAAATTAATTTCGTATTAATAGAAAGGGATAGTCGTAATTTCTTTTTGTAATAATATTTGGGAATACATAATTTAGACCTTCAGTTCAAATTTTACAATAGGAATGATAAATTACTTAGGAATTGTAATAATAAAAAAGTAAACATTTATCTCATTATGGCTCTAATGAACTTGGGCTAATTAACTAAATTAACATTAATAAAAGGACTAAACCAGCTGAATAAGATAAGAAGGAGATTACCAAAAATTGGGTAGAAGTATTTTCCTCCTTTATTCGTCTTTCATTAATAGAAACATAATCTTCCCAGTATAGACCAAGTAAATATCATATCATATCAATAGATTTGATTTCTTGATATGAGATAATCTTTAAAGAATCCTTTACGGTGGATAAACAAAGGACCAGTAGTGCTCCAGGACTTGATGGAATAACTGCTGCAATCCTTAAGAATAGTGTCACCTACATTTAGAAGGAACACTTAGACATCCACAACAAATGTCTGGACTAGCGGCATAGATTAAGCAACTGGAGAATCCCTAATATGAGAACACTCACGAATGAAGAGACAAACATAAATAATCACCAAAGACCTATTGCTCTATTTGCCTCCTCCTAGACCTCAGCAAGGTTTTGGTGTATATGATGGTCACCAGCCTTTATTTATTAATACATCTTGTTCCTTTTTGACATTTTGTTCTGCTTTAGACTATGTTAGTGGCCCTATGTACTCCAGAGGTTGTGTAATACTCCATTGCTCCTGGAAACTCTATAACTAAAAAGGTCTATGAAGAGTGATGATAGGATTTGTTTGATGTAAAAAAGTTACTCCTGATGAAGTGTCCACTATTGTTAGTCCAAAGTTTGGTGTAGGCATCACTTATGGAGCATTCAATTCAACAGTGTTTTTCTATATTAGATAATATGTTGATGATGATCAATAGACATGGTATTCTCATGAAATGACTATAAATAATTTTTCTAATAGAGTATACCCTAATTAGAGGATCTAAAAAAAAAATCAATGTAGGAAGAGACCTTAAACATGGGAATCTAGTATCCACATTGCTTTTCAATCTTGTTTTGGAAGCAGTAAGGAAAATAAAAACAAATGGTAGAGGTACAATTCACAATTGGTAGACACTGGATTTAGCATGCACCCCTGATGAGCTCATTACAGCCCAAACTACAGCAGCAGTTTCAGGAGTACTTAAAGAATTTATCAGGGAAGCTAGAGATCTGGGTTTAGAAATTAACGCTGAGAAGAGCATGTATGTACTGACATCAAGAGCAGGCCAGATGGTTGGGGAAGAAATGTAAATAGGGATTTGGAGGTTTAAGAACTGTCATGAATTCAAGTATCTGGCCAGTACAGTTACCAATGAGAACAGAGTACAAAAAGATGTAAACCCACATCTGCTGGAAACTGATGTCTGTTCAGTATACAGAAACTTTTGAGTTGATAAAGTTTATTAGGCCAAATATTTTTTATATAAAATGAAAGTGAGGGCAATATTGACTTATGGATTTGAAACATGGTCCCTGATCAAAGAAAGCAAAAGGATCCTTAAAGTATAGAAGAGAAAAGTTCTTAATAAAATTTATGGGCCAATCTGAGTGGAAAATCAATTGTGAATAAGGATTAATCAAGAGTTAGGGAACTTACATGATGAACAAGACAATATTTATAATAGACATTCAGCTCAATAGATTATGATGGTTGGGGGGTGGGGAGAGGATGGACACAATAAGAATTTGAAGAAGACTGCTATATGGAAAGTCAGGTTATAGAAAAAGGGAGGGAAGCCCCATCTCAGATGGTTAGACAATGTGGAAGGGAATGTGTATTAACCACTGGAGGATCTTCGCAGGCTGACAGACAAGTTGAAGAAAACATTAGCAGAAGTCATAGATATCCAAGGACTGTCCAGAAATGAATGAATGCAAAGTGCTTGATGGCCAAGGGTTTTTGGGGTCCACACTAATTGGGGTTGTCACTTTATTTATCCTTTTGTTTAAGTGAATTTTTATTGCTACTTAAATTTT
>NW_027110150.1:315533-316406 GCF_000696795.3 Halyomorpha halys
GCTTCACGGTACGCTGAGCGGTCACCTTCGACCAAGGGCTGGAACCGGACGTTGCAATGCCAAAGGCAATTGCGGCATACAATCATTCGGTGCACACCGTTACGGGGTTTTCGCCATTTGAGATCCTTTTCGGGCTTTGTGGAATCCGGCGGGACTACAAGGGCACGGCGGGGGATGGTGATGAGATAACAATCATGTCACTAGGAAAAAGTCCGGGGAAAATTGGAGAGGAAAAAATCAGGAGAGTTTGGAGGAGAAAGTTGGGATCAAACAGGGGTAAGGAGATACAGCGATACGAGGGACCATTCAGGGTGATAATAATAAGTGAACATAATGTTGTAACTATTGAGAGCATTAGAGAACCCAAAAAGCACAGGACCGTTCATATTGAACAACTTAAAGTCCCACTAACCGAAACACCTGTGCAATAGTAATCCGGAGTGTCCTCATCTGAACTTATCTGTTGTGTTATCTTTTCTGAAGTGGTAATTAATTTTTTTTTTAATTTATCTTTGATTATGGCGATGTACTGAATAAATTACGGTGTATTTTTTTTTAATTGTATAAATTCATGATTTTATTTTTGTTTTGCTTTACTTTTAGTTTGTAATAAGCGATTAAGAGGAGTGTCTATCTTTTGCTTTCTTTATTGTATATACTTTATTGTAAATTGTTATTTTTGTTGTATTTTATATTAATTTATCGTATAGTTGAAGTTTACGAGGATTGTTCGTAAACTGGTGGGGGGGGGAGTTACAGACTTAGTCAGCTGTTACTTCAATGTCATGTTACTTCGATGTCAGCTGACTGAGGAGATCAGCTGATCGCATGTATATAAAGAGATGTACCGAACCCAATAAAGTTAGTATGTTA